>NW_007730818.1:0-43877 GCF_000696425.1 Galeopterus variegatus | reverse complement strand
ATTTCCGTCTACATTCCTTGTTAGGTGGGGTTGCCATTAAGTTGCTACAGGATCTTTTCTAGGACTTTCATAAAACTTTTCTTTCTTTTTTTTTTTTTTAAAGATGACCAGTAAGGGGATCTTAACCCTTGACTTGGTGTTGTCAGCACCACGCTCTCCCAAGTGAGCCATGGGCCGGCCCTCATAAAATTTCAGTTGTTGGCTTCAGAGAACTTTCAAGCCCAAAAAGAGGGGCACATGGTTTTCAACAGTGGTCGTGGGTTCTGAGGCCTCCTTGCCAGGCATGATCCACAGCAGAGAGAGGGGCCTGTCCCCGTGCACAGGGAGGAAGGCCACTGCACCTGCAGCTGGCAGAGTTGGCTTGCACGTTGAGCCATCGTTGAGGAGTGTGAAAGAGCCTGGACGCCCAGCTGTTCAAGCCAAGGTCAGCCTGCAGACCTTTGCCAGGCCTGAATAACAAGGCTGGGAACATTCAGACTAGGCCAGCCAGAAAGAAGAGAAACACTTTGGCAGGCAGGGAGAGGAGCAGGGAGACAGGCACACAAAGCCACAGCCCTGGGTCCTGGTTTTTTTCAGTATGAAGATAATAGAGAGGAAGCCATTGAAAGGAGAAGTCCCTCACAGCAGCAAAGTCTCGGCTCTTTGAGCTTCCTGCTGTAAAATAAAGGTCACCGCAAGCATTTTCCTCTGCAGGCAGAGCTCCCTTCCATACTGGCAGCATTGATTCCTTCTGAACGTTCTCACAGAGCCAAGAGCAGCATCCCTTTCTGCTCCTGGGCATGTCTGCGAGGGCTCAGGAGAGGAAAGTTTAGGAACCAAGAATGCTGTGGAAAGTTGGAGAGGGCTGAATGTGTGCTGAGTGAGGCCCGGGCACCAGGTGTGAAGTCTCGTCCGGGCACTGTGACCTGCCCTTGGAGCTGGTGGCGGGGGAGGATGCTGATTCATCGGCCTGGGGGTTTGCATGGTTGGAGCCGTCTGGGCTGAGGAGTTGGCCTCATCTCACTGGTTCTGGCGAGTGGGTCACAAGTCTGACTCAGCACCCAGATGTCCTCCCTGGCTCAGAGTCAGCTCTGTGTGGGCCTTCTGGGGAGATGGGCTGCAGCCCCCAGCCGGCACAGAGGGGCTTGTGGGAGGATGCTGTGCTGGGACCTCTTTCTTCCGTGTCCCTTTCCTCCATGTGCTTTCCGCAGCTTCTTGGTCACGTCCAGAAAAGGGACTCTGGTAGGTAAGAGCAGACAATAACCTTAAGGAACCTTTCAGGCCGATTCTCAGTGCCAGGTGCCAACTGTCTGCTCAGGAGCAGTGTACAACCCGGGCTTCCTGTGTGCGGTCCACACTGCCTCCCTTGCCCGGAGTGTGGCCTCAGCCCACTGGGAAGCAGCAGCAGATGGAGCTGGGGTGGCTGTGTGTTGGAGGCGGGTACCAGCCTTGTCAGAAAGCTGAGCTTGCCAGGCTGTGCTGGGAAGTGTGCAGAACAGGCCTTCCTTCCCGGGGCCACACCCCCAACCACCACTTAGGCTGGGCATCTAGAGCGCACCTGGATGGTTTTAGCTTCCAGGGGGAAGATTGGGGGGGAGTCTCTTCTCCTGTGTCATGTTGAAGAATAGTCGAGAACGCTCACTGGATGGTGAGCTTGCCTTCTGTCTTCTTCCCAGGGATCTGGACCATAACGAGATTGCAGGCACAGTAGAGGACACCAGTGGCGCCTTCTCAGGGCTGGACAGCCTCAGCAAGCTGTGAGTATCTCTGAGGGTGACGTTCCGCAAGCTCCCCATGCCTCTTGGCTCCGGGCCCAGCGGAGGAGAGCTGGCTCCGCATAGGTCTTCCTTTGTTGGGGAGAAGAGCCTGAAGAAGGGAGTGGGAGACACCCCAGCTTCTCGCTGGCCAGGGGACCCATCACTGCCTTGGGCAGTGGGTTCTTTGGGGCTGATGACCTGGTGTTTGGTGGCCTTTTGGAGATTCTCTCATGTTTAAATCACATTTGATGTAAAAATGGCTAAATTTTTTGTTGTCCTTTGCACAAAGGAGTCTTAGTCTTACCCTCTTACTCAATCTCTAGAAATTGTGTGAAATGTCTACTGCTTGAGTAAGTAACCTGATGGTTTTAAGGCTCCTGTTGGTATTTTTGTTGTCAACCATAATCTCAAACAGAAATATTCATTATGAAGGGTAATAGTAATAGCAATTTTGAATTCCAGGTTTGGGTCTTTTTTCTTTTCCCACCTCCTAGAATTTGGCAGTTATTCTGCTAGGGGGTGTGTGTGTGTGCGCACACATGCATGTGCGTTATATCTAATGTGTTCATGAGGACAGGCTCTATTATGCAACAGTCAAGGAAAGAGAAGTGGAGGGATTTTGCCTAGGACTACATAGCTAGTAATTGGCAGGGTCAGCCTTTGCTTGTCTGGCTCCAAAACCCATGTAATTTCTTCCTGGGCCCACTCTGTTTCTCTCTGCATCTCACCAGCACTTTCTGCAGACACTATCCAAGGAACATGCAGGAGGGTTGTAGTGCTCTGCTAATGTCAGAATCCTGCTCACAGCACCAATCGTAGAGCTAGGGCTGGGTCTGGAGCACACAGACCCCTCAGGCCCATTCACAGACTGGGACACAAACCCTTCACATGCCAGGCTGGATCCCCAGGCCCCTCACACGCAGGTCTATGAGCTAGGTAACCGGCAAACAGGTCCTTGAAAGCCTGTAGGTTGGAAAGCCTGGCTGCTCTGTGGTGGCGGCCTGAGGCAGTAAACCACCAGCCAGCCTGCTTTACAAACTCTGAAGAACACAAGAATAGCAACAAAACTAAAAAGATACATTGGCGCACACTTGCACTCACACACACCCACACACAAAATTTGCTTACAAAGGGTGTGCTGAACCACACCCAACTAGACCTGAGGTGAGGGTCCTGACTAAACCATTCTATTTTCCCAAAACGGGTGGACTGGGGTAATTATTACTGTTGACTAACAACTCAGAGAGAACGCTTGGAGGAGGACAAGACAAGACAGTCTCCACTCTGTCTTGCTGCACCCAGTGACAGGGCACTGAGAAGTATGCGTGTGTGAAGTAGGTATTTTGAAAACTCTAGTGGAACTCACAGCTTTAGGAAAGCCTATAGTGGGGAAGAATCTTTTTGTGTAATAAGTGCTTCTGATTTGTTTAAGAAGTGTGTCTTTTCACACCTTTTATACCAGGAGGGTACTGATTGAGCTGTTTTGGCTCTCTGAGGATTATATTTCTTTTTGAGCATCCTGTACTCTGAAGACATTGCAGAAAAGCTTATCAGTTTTTCTTCTCCCTAAAACAATGCTCATCTGCCCTCCTGGCTCCTTGAGCCCAAACATGGCAGGCTCGGGAAGAGCCTGGAGTAGCCAGGCAGGGTGGGGCACGGGCCTCTTGTTAGCAGGAAGAGCCGCAGGCCTGGAATGTGGCTGCTGGGGTGGAAAGCACCTGCGCTGCTTTAGGCCCCAGCCTGCCTGACCTCGCCGGCACCGCCAGGTTTTTTTGGAGGCATGTCCCTCCAGTGGGACCTGGAGCTGTTCCTTGGGTGTCGTGGCTTCCAGGAGGGGCTGGTGCTGCACAAGTCAGCCCGCTGCCCAGCTCCTACATGCCTGCTCTCGCTCCCCTGCTGTTTCCTCCTGCTTTCTTCTGCAGAACTAGACTGGGTGGTTCTTGCTGAGCCCCAGGAGGCCCCCCAAACCCTGCGTTCCTCACTCACATGATGATGTTCGATGTGGGCTCCACGCTGACCTGGCCCTGAGACTTAGGACTTGTTAAAATGCAGGGTCTCAAGGCCTCACTCCCCCTGGCTCCACTCAGTCAGCATCTTAAGGCTGGAGGGTCCATACATGTTTTAAAAAGAGAGAGAGAATGGCTGGCCCATGGCTCACTTGGAGAGCGTGGTGCTGACAACACCAAGGCCCTGGGTTCAGATCCCTATATAGGGATGGCCGGTTTGCTCACTGGGTGAGCATGGTGCTGACAACACCAAGTCAAGGGTTAAGATCCCCTTACTGGTCATCTTTAAGGAAAAAAAAGAGAGAGAGAGAGAGAGATGCACCCAGTAGGGGGAAATTGGGCCAATAACAAGAATTCCTTCCTATGATTAAATATATACAATTATTTAAGTGTGATGGTATCGTGGTTATGTTGCAAAAGGAAAAAAAAAGAATCCTTTTCTTCTTGAATAAAAGAAGAAACCAATATGATGCCTGTGATTTGGATTCCAAATAAGCCAGCAGGGTTGGGGACAGATGGACAGTGGAGCAAGGTGGAGATGAAATGCAACTGCCACATCTGGGTAGTGGTTGTAGCTGCGGGACAGCACGTGCGCTTCCTGATGCTATTCTGTTTACCTAGGTGGTGTGTGAGTTCTTGCACATTAAAAGGGAAAAAGAAAAGCAAGTGGTTTCCATGCAATTCTGGTGCACAGCTCCAGTTAAAAACTCCTGTGCTTGACATGTCATGGGTGTTGAGTAAACATTTGTTGAGTGAGTGAAGGACATTAATTTATTCAGTGATCCCACCTCCACACTGTCTCCTCAGAACCTTGCCAGGAAATCTCTGCTGTGTGGCCGTGTCAGGGACAAGTGGCCACAACACTAGCACTCCCCTAGAGTGGCCTGGGGCCAAGCATGTTGGGATCCGTTGAGAAGTGGGGCATGTTAGCACAGAGGGGGCTGCCCCTCTCAAGGTGCTGTGTCACAGGCGCTGATTCATCCTGCAGAGGCTGCAGGCGGCATGCTGGGTCTCTTTGATGTGGCGTGTGTTTGTCTCTGGAGAGCTTGAGGCACTGGTACTGAGGATCCCCCGTAGAACAGGGAGGGACAAACTCCTGCCTTCACCAAGTTACTCAGGGATCTGGGGCCCTTCCCACCACACAAGAGGCCTGACCTAAATCATAGAATTGTCAGGAAAGGAGGAAGTGAGCATCAAGGCCCCCTTTCTGTGAAGACTGGATGATGTGGCCCCACCCAGAATCTTTCCAGCTGCTGAACATAGACTTTTGGATACATCTTCAGACCAGAGCTTCCTGGCAGGTGGAGAATGTTCCTAGACTTGAGCACATTCCTTTCTTCCTGGCTTGCCTGGGATGACCATCCTCACCAGCCCCAGAGCCCTGTTTCAAAATGGTCGTGGTGTTCAACCTGCTGGGAGCCTACACAGTAGCATAGTCATGCATGAGGAGGGAAGGGAGAATTTCTGGACCCCAAATTAGAGCAGAGAGGAGCAGTTAGTGGCTTGTGGGCAACAGTGCAGCAGGTGCTGCCCCGTGTTCCAGCTGTCTTTACAGCCTTCCTTGGGAGGCAGGGGCAGAGCATACACAGGACATGTGTGCAGGGACATGTCAGGGAATCCGCAGAACAGGGAAAGGATGCAGAGCCCCGCGGTTCCTGCCGGGGCCAGTGGTCCCCAACCAGGGGTGGGGCTGGGTCTGCAGAAGGACATGACCACCAGGACCACCTTAGCACCACCCCCCAGTGCTGGCCACAGTTGTTTTAGCAAGCACTGAGTAGGCCTCGGGAGCCCTTGGTTGGGTTGACAGGCAACTTCCCCAGGTTGCTGTTTGCTCCAATGGGCACTGGGAGATCAGGCCAGCTGCCCCTTCTCTGGGAGCCCCACAGCAGAACAGGGGTGCATCCTCCTGGCCCACGGTCACAGCTCCCCGCTCCCCGCTCCCCTTTCTCTACACAGCAGCCTTTTATAAAACCATCCAGTTCACTAGCTTGAGCTGCCCCCAGCCCCAAATGTCTACTGCGGGGAGGTAAGGACCCAGTTTAATTCCTCCAACAGGATGATTAGCCCCTGCACAATTGAGAACTTGAGAATTTGTTTTATTGCTATTGTCACCATTAGAAATAACAATCTGCCCTCACTGTAAAAGAGGTCAATGTGACTAATATTTAATGGATGAAATAAAGCACAGCTTTTTCCTGGATCCAGTTTACGGGAGATTTCACTAAACAGTTCAATACGCTTTACTGGAGCCTGGAGCGCACAGTGCCTCGGCCTGAGGGGGGTCTGCGGAAGTTCAGAAGTTGGCAGCTGCTCAGAAGTGCTGGCTTTAGTGCTCTGTATGCTGTTATTTGCTGCTAGTTCTGTGATTAAGGAGCTGAGGTTAGCATGGCCACCAGCTTTTCCATGGGTCTGGTTTATTTGCTTTAAGATAAAAATTTCAGGTTGAGAGAGGTTGTGGAAACTTCCAGGATGAGATTGTTTTCACACCCACGCAGCCTGCCTCTGGGAGAAAGAAAAGGCAAAGGGGGCTTTGGCCTGTTTGCCCCTTCACCCTCCGGTGGCAGGAAACAGAGCTGGTTTTGTCTGAAGGCTGAGCTCAGAGTTACCGCTGGAGGATGCTTAAACGGAGGTCCCGGGGGAAGAAGTCTGTTTCTGATGAAATGGGGGTCAGGAAGCCCTTGGGGTATGGTTGCCATGGGAGTTGGCCTCGCAGGCCTGCAGTGGCCTCAGGAGCAAGTGGAGCAGGCACTTTCCTCTGTGGTCCTGGGCACTGGCCGGGTCTATTCCACCGACATCATATAAAATCTGGGGTCTTGCTCAACAGGCCACAGCTCACCATAGCTGCATCCTGGCCGCTAGGGGCATCTCAGGTGCAAAGAGGTATGGAGCCATCTTGACAGACATGCATCTTTCTGTCCTCTTGCCCCTTTTGGGAACCTTTATCCTCAGAAGTGGATGGCAGTTTTTAATTCCATTGTTTTCATTACCTTCTCTGATTCTGCTTCCTCCCACTGAAACAGTAACCAGTCCCATCTATCCTGTAAGGATATCACTAAACTTCACCCTCAGGCTCCCTTGGGTGGTCCTTAGAGAGAAAAAGCCCAGGTGGAATAAGGTGATTTTCGCTTGACACTGCAAGGGGCCATTTTAGACCAGGCAGTGCATGCAATTGCAGCCTGTCATCACTACTAAATTCTGATAAAGATAAAAGCATTTCATTTCAGAAAGCGGAAGGCCTGGGTACTTCAGACCCGTAATCTCAGCATAGGTCAGCTTTCCACCTGCCTTTCATTGGACAGACTTCTCAGGTAGCAGTACCCTAATTGTATGTTCTCTTTCTCCCACCCCTGCCATGACCCCCTCCTCTCTCCTCTCCTCATTTCTGGATGTTTGGAAACTGCAGGACTCTGTTTGGAAACAAGATCAAGTCCGTGGCTAAGAGAGCATTCTCGGGGCTGGAAGGCCTGGAGCACCTGTGAGTATCTTGCCAGACCTTGCCTGACCCACAGGCCTGCCACACGCGGCTGCTGGGGAAGTCTGCTAGCAATTTAATCACATCTTTGTAAACCGAGAAACAGGGCTATTTGGAAACGCCAGCTGCTTCCTTCTCATTATAAGTCAGCTTCAACTTTGGCCTTTATTTTGCCTGTGCCAGGAACAGTTACAGAACATATGGCCAGTTGGTGTGCCCCTAATTAATGCAGTTGGCATTTGGATGAATACTTTCCTCCCTCCTGCTGCGCTGCTTCACCGCTGCACCAGGCTCGTGGTCTCACTGCCACTTCCATGCAGGCACTTGATCCTGGCCAAGCCTGAAACCTCTCCTACAGCAGCTTAATGATGCGGAGTACATGCTGGGCCTCACCGAGAGCTTTTCCACTGGAGTGGTTGCCTCTGAGACCCTAGGAGGAAGGGACAGAGCCCACCCTGAGACATTCATGTTGTTGCCATCTGTGGAAGATGCCTCTAGCGCATGATCTTTAGATTTTTTCCTCTCTGAATCAAGCGCGACCTTACTTCTGTTGGGAAAGGTTTGCCTGTTGACTTGGTGAGCAGCCCTCAACCTAGCTTTGATGCTGCCCTGAGGTCTAGCTTGGTTCCATAGTCGTTTCATGTTCTTATGTCAATAAATGTGAAATGATAGCCACCTCCAGTAGAATTAGGACACAGAGTCTGGCTAGTACCTGTGGGTCATCTGTGAAACCAGGGCTGTCCTGAAAAGCCCCCAAGTGTCTTGGCTGAAACACATGGCTGACTTGAAGGGTATGCAGGTTTTCTTTGCGTTAAGTAATCATATTCTCTTTCAGGAACCTTGGAGAGAATGCAATCAGATCTGTCCAGTTTGATGCGTTTGTGAAGATGAAGAATCTTAAAGAGCTGTAAGTACCTGGGATCTGTAGCTCTGATTAACGTGAATGGAGACTTTCAGAGTAAGAAACACCTGGAATTGCATGATGCCCACTTTATTTAATAGCTGTGATGTTTATAGGTATGGGTAGGCTAACTTGTCCTTAAAAAACAACAAAAAAAGCCCTGTGGGGCTCATTTTGGATCAGGGGTCAGCAAACTTTTTTTTAGAGGGCCACTTAGTAAATATTTTGGACTTTGTGGACCATAGGGCCTCTGCCATGACTACTCGACTGTGTGGCTACAGCAGAAAGCAGCCATAAATGATGCATACATGATCGTGTGTGCCCGTGTGCCAGTAAATGTGCGTGGACAGAAGCAGGCTGTGGCACCTAGATAATGTGAAGTAAACTCTCCTCAAGAAAGTGGATAATCCGATGCATACATGATCGTGTGTGCCCGTGTGCCAGTAAATGTGCGTGGACAGAAGCAGGCTGTAGCACCTAGATAATGTGAAGTAAACTCTCCTCAAGAAAGTGGATAATTCCCCGTTCATTATGACAAGTTTTGGTCTTTTGGGTTTGCTTAAAATGAAGGACCTATACTGAGAAGGGCTTCTTTAGAGAGCTTGGTGGGCTGTGAGCAAGACGGGGCGTCCACAGGATGCTCTAAGGGGCACTAGTGCCCAGCTCACACCATTTCCAAGGCCCACTCGGCCCAGGAGTAGTTCCCAGGTTTGAGCTTGGTGGGCTGTGAGCAAGACGGGGCGTCCACAGGATGCTCTAAGGGGCACTAGTGCCAGCTCACACCATTTCCAAGGCCCACTCGGCCCAGGAGTAGTTCCCAGGTGGTGGCGGGTTAGGTTAGAAGAGGTGACAAGGGTTAGAAGAGCTCACCGGTGTCCTGGTCTCTGGCAGAGGAGCTAGTCTAGGTACTTAGGTAGCAACACCCACATTTCCTTTCTTGTTCCTGTACAGTCACGTGTTGCTTAACAACAGGCATACATTCTGAGAAATGCATTGTCAGGTGACTGTCGTGTGAACATCATGGAGTGCACTGACACAAGCCCAGACGGTGTAGCCTGCTGCTCACCTAAGCTACATGGTATATGGCTCCTATTGCTCCTAGTTTACACACCTGTACGGCAGCCTACTGTACTGAAAACTAGGTAATTATATCACCATGGTATTTGTGTATCTAAACATAGAAAAGGATTTTCCAGCTCCAATACAATCTTATGGGACCACTGTTGTATATGTGGTTTGATTGTTGACTGAAACATCGTTATGCGGTGCCTGATGGTATACGAACCTGATTCTGCAGCCAGTAAGTTCCATCCCTGTCAGTTCCCTAACAGTGTGACTTTTGGTTCTTAGAAGAACTGACAAAATGGCAGATACTAAAGGATGGTCATCTCTGTGCTCTGACCTCATCCTCATTCCCGAGGCCTCTCTTGGTGGCCCTCGACTGGAGAGGGGAGGTAGGAACGGGGAAATGAGGCGCAGTCCCCATAGTGAGGGCCAGAGCGGGCCGGTGGCTTTCCTCTGAGTAAGTGAGAGGAGAGGAGGTGGCCAGGGCACTCACCTTGTGGTGTGTAGTTTGCCATGAGACTCAAGTCTTTCTTAGAAGGGTCAGGATCTTAGTGCAGGACTGCTGCAGCGGGCTCAGTGGAGCTCAGGGCTCTGCAGAAAGCCACTCTGTTCTGAGCACTTCTCATCTGATTTTGTCTGTCTGGGTAAGATGTGATATGAAGAAAGGATCTGTAACTCTCCTTCCAGGGAAGGGGAAGAAAAGATTCCAGTCCAGGTTAGGAGGCCGGATGGAGGAATGGAGATACGATAAAGCAAGTAGAGTAACACGTTAATTGTAAAAGATAAGTGGTAGGTACATGACTGTTCACTGTATAGTTCTTTCAACTTTTCTGTCTTTGAAACTTTCAAATGTAATGTCGGGAGTAACAAGATCCGATTAAATGGGAAGAGGGTATTTTGAGAGAAAGAGGGAAGGGGGGAGATAAGATTTTCCTTTTTGCCTCTTATGAGACTGTTTTCTAGTTGGGAAGACCTGGAACCTTCTAGAAGCTTGGGCCCCATAATGCTTCTGCATGGCTCTGGAGGCTCAGCCTTGGTCTCCTGTCTGGGTTTCCCATCAGTCGCTGCACATACTCAGCTGTGGCTGGCCCTCAGTCCTGTGATGGGAGAAATGGTTAATTCCACTTGGTTGTTTCCTCCCTGAGTCAGATAAGGCAGGCTGTACTGTGCACTTAGTCATCCTCTGGGTAAATTTCCATAAGCAATGATTAGAAACACACTTTGAGTTGGAATCATGAAAATGCACAGGGTAAGCCGGCGAGGTATTGGAGTGGCTGGTGATGGGAGCCGTGGAAGGCCATGCCTGTTAGCAGTTGACCAGGATGTGCTTCTCGTTAGTGGAGGAGAAGCAGGAATCTTCCTAGGGTCTGGGGGCTGGCTGCTGGCAGTCCCGACACTGGCCAGTCTCTCAGCTTAGCCTTTGTCTTTAAAGTTAGTTGTGCATGTGGTTGGGAGTCGTTGGGGTCAGTGTCCTTAACTACTGTCCGGCTCCAATCCTTCTTCCTCTGTCCTTTGGATCTAATTCATTCTTTAGGAAAATCCTCTCTCCACCCCAAGTACCATCCGGGGGTCAGTGTCCTTAACTACTGTCCGGCTCCAATCCTTCTTCCTCTGTCCTTTGGATCTAACTCATTCTTTAGGAAAATCCTCTCTCCACCCCAAGTACCATCCGTCTTTCTTGGGTCTGGTCTCCTCTCTGAGAGGAGAAAGGACATCCTCAAAGGAGCAAGGCCCGGCAGATACACGGAATGTGTGGTATGAAGCTTAACCCTTTCCACACATGTATGAGTGACGATAAACATCAAGTTTGTTTTCCCCAGTTTGTTCCTGTGGCTCAAGTTTAATATGTCCATATCCCCCACATAAGTGCCTGAAGTTTCACAGTGATGGCCCAGCATCTTCCTCTAGGTTTCACGTACAGTGCCCAGGCTATCCTGCTCAACTATGAAGAAGTGCCCTCTTGATGGAGAGCGGGACAGCTCCTGGCTCTTCCCCAGTGCAGCCACACAGCACTCTCACGGTTAGCTGTGACAGCCCTCCTGCCACCCGCAGTAACCCCTTAACAGCACAGCCCTCCAGGTATCTCTCAGCAGAATGCTAGCTGCCCATCAAACAGTAATACAAAATCTCATGCTGATTTTAAGGTCTCACATGAGCCAGCATTCCAGTTACAGTGGCTTTGAGATAAATTCTTACTGAAAGTCTTTGGAAGTACACGTTCAAAAATTATTTTAATAAGTTAAGATGTCCAGTTATCTGGGAATGATGAGGAACAGGAGGGAAGAGTAGATTTTATTTAATTTATTCAGCCTTGGGTTATCTGGCTTAAATTTCATTCTTCTTTGCCATTTACCAGTTTGATAGTTTCTCTGTTCATTAGGTGGCCAGAGTGAAATAGAAGAAAGCAAAAAGCTAGTCCATTTGGTTGCTTTATCTTGCATTGTCTGAGGACAATGGTGGGTGGAGAAGGAGGCTGTTGCTTTACTGTAGGGCCTGGAATTTCTAAGCATACCTGTGCCCCTTTGCATCACTGAGTCCCAGAGACAGCGTAGTACAGGGGAGCCTGCATGTTTTCTTTCACGATCTCTTCCCTTGTCATGGGTTGGCCATGATCCGTCAGCTCTGTACAGACTTGAGGTCTTCCAGGAACAGGGCAGATAGACTCTGGTTGACTTATCTTCAAGTGACTCCATAGGAAGGAATGCTCACTGAGATGGCGATTCTGATTTCTGTTTAAAAAGTTTATCTTCGGTTGCTGAGAAATGAAAAAGAAAATATTCTCTGTTTTGGTTGGAGCCTCACAAAACCAAAGTTGTGCATTCTCATGCTCCCTGGGCAGTGGCAGTGAACTAACAAGCACTATTTCGGGAGCAGAGCCGAGTTCTACTGGCCCCTGAATAACGCTGGTGTGTAGAGGAATACACTAGCAAGAGGACACATGTGGGTGAGGCTTACATTTGGAAGTGAGAAAACAGCAGCTCTGCCAAATCACAAGCTAACAGCCATGTAGAAGAGCGCTGCTCAGAACTTGGTGCAGAATTTAGATCAGTCTCAGATTGAGTTTGGAAGCTCCAAGTAGTTTATCATGAAAGTGGGAAAAACCAGAGAGTAGATAGTGCTAGCTTACTACTTTTGGATGCATCGGAGGCCAGACAATGATAGAAGGCATCCCCAGGGTCACTTAGCAGCAGTGTCTGTCTCAGAACCTGGGTGAACTCAAGTGTGGTCCCTGGACCAGCAGTATCAGCATTACCTGAAAGCTTGTTAGACATGCAGAATCTGGGGCTCCATTCCTGCCTGACTCAGTCAGAGGCTGCATTTTATCAAAATCTCCAGAGAGATTATGTGCGCTGCTCAGGGTCTTTAAAGAGGAACTGTGAGAAAAATCTTTTCCCCATTCTAGCCTGCTGGGATTGACATCAGAAGCCAAATAGAGGCAACTGATCATCCTGTGTATTCAGGGAGCATCCCTCCTTTGCAGTCACACTTTAAGTCACCGCTTCTGTTTTCTTTTCAGCCACATCAGCAGTGATAGCTTCCTGTGTGACTGCCAGCTGAAGTGGTTACCCCTGTGGTTAATGGGCAGAATGCTGCAGACCTTCGTGACAGCCACCTGTGCCCACCCGGAATCACTGAAGGGTCAGAGCATTTTCTACTGAGTTAGGTCTTGCTTTTCTTGAGTAGGAATCTAAGGTGGTGAAGTCATCTCAGCTTAATGTCCTTATAATTAAATGCTTTCACAATTTCTTATTTTTGGTCACCCTCTCATTCAGGACAGACTGACAAAATCTCAGGCACACGTGTCACTCTGTGACTATTATGACTTATTTGCCTTTGTTTTGAGTTCTTTTTTTTTTTTTCTTGAAGGGCAAGGAGGCCAGGAGGAACTCTTCATTATGGGAGTAATTCCTGTGATCAGAGTAAACCCCAGCCCATGGTTACAAATCAGCTGCTGGATGCAATTTATTTCCCACTGAAACCACACGTAGTATTTACTATACAGTTGCCTCATTATGTGGTTCTTGAAGTTACATGCATTTAATCAGAAGGGAGTATGAGCTGGTTCAATTACAAATCAGAATAATCAGTTACAGGAAGATAGTTGTTGTTTCAGAAGGGCTCTGGTGCCCAGGTTTAGCTGTGAATTTATTCAGTGTGTGAGGCTGGGGTTTTAATGTGTGTTTCTTTCCAACCCCAAGAATGAAAGGTTAAATACAGGAAGGACAAGTCTCAGGAGAACAGTTGCTTTAGTAAAAATAATTCCTCGATGTTGACTTGCGCTCTTGCTGTTTCTCTAAACCACTGAAATCTGCACTTGTAGCTTTAAGTTATTTTTTCCTTCTGATTGGTGGAACTTAGGTAGCTCTTGCCATCTTTTTGACCAGAGTTGGTCAGGATCCAAGTGTGGTTGCAAAGCACACAGAAGATTCTGAACAGCTGAAAACACACACACAGGCTAGCTCAGACAGGAATGATACAATCTCACAGGAAGATGTGGTCGAAGAGTTAGATGAATCGTTTCTGGTTTTTCCTCTAAGCAGGAGTGAACGTGGGATTCCCAGGCCTGACTGGAACTTCTGGGCATGTGTATGTCCCTGCTGCCTTTTGTCCTTACCTGTCTTCCCTGAGCCTTGGGGTCCCTACTGTGATGATCCTAACCAGAAGCTCCCCTAGCAGCATTGGGACCCCTGTGGGCCACTTCTCCATTCTACTTTTTGGCTATAGCATTAGGTAGTGTGCCTGCTAGAGGCAAGGGACAAGTGCCCTCCTTCCACGCACACCTTACCCCTCCACTGCCCCTGCAGGGCTTGTGACCTGCCTCCTCCTTGACCCAGACAAGGAACATGGTAGCAGCCCTCCAGTCTTATGGAGCCTCTGTGTGGAATCTAAAGCTGTGCATAGTTCCCTTCCCCTAGGCACAGATGGCTGTGTAACCCACTGTTCATCAAGTCCTTAACCACTGAATTGTTTATAGAGCTCCCTGGAATGAAACTTTGTGCCACTGCCTCCCTCTTTCCTGCCACAGGGCAGTCTTTCCCTTTGGATGAGCCAGGTAGGACTTCTGACATGTTGTTCATCAAGTCCTTAACCACTGAATTGTTTATAGAGCTCCCTGGAATGAAACTTTGTGCCGCTGCCTCCCTCTTTCCTGCCACAGGGCAGTCTTTCCCTTTGGATGAGCCAGGTAGGACTTCTGACATGTTGCACCCAGCCTCAGGCCTGTGGCCCTAGCATATTCTGGTTGCAACAGTTATTTCACATCTTTCAACCCCAACCACTCATTTTAGCTCAGGCTTCCCCCCACAAAACAACCTTTGGGAGTCAATGAGAATCATGAAAACACTTGGCAGGAGATGAGAGTTTCAAGCTCTGTGGGAGTCTCCTACTCCTTTTTAAGAAACTGGAACATAACCACTTCATACCCACTAGGCTGACTAGAATCAGAAAGATAATCACAAGTGTTGGTGAGGATGGGAGAAACCAGAACCATCCTACATTACCAGTGGGAGAGAAAAATGCTGCAGCCTCCTTGGAAACAGTCTTCGAAGCTTCTCAGTTAAACGTAAGTTACAATACAACCTAGCAAGTTCCCCTCATAAGTATATATCCAAGAGAAACGAAACTATATGCCCCACAAAACCTTCTACATGAATGTTCACAGCAGCATTACTCATCAAAGCCAAAAAATAAGAACAGCCCAAATGCCCATTGATTGATAAACAAAAGGTGGTATAGCCAAATAATGGATTATTATTAGGTCATAAAATGGTATCAATCAGTGCTACAACATGGATGAACTTTGAAAATAGTACGGTAAGTGGAAGAAGTTGTCACAAAGACCACATATTATGTGATTCCATTTATAAGAAATGTTCAGGATAGAGAAATCTGTAGAGGTAAAAAGTAGATTAGTAGTTGCTTAGGGCTGGGAAGGGATGGAGGGAAAGGGGACAACAGCTAAAAAGTACAGAGGTTTTCCTTGAGGTGATGAACATGCTTTAAAATCGACTGTGGTGATGGCTGCACAAACCATTGAATTGTACACTTTAAATGTGTGAATTGTAGTATAGGTGAATTGTATCAATAAAACTTTTTAAAAATATAATTTACATAACATAAAAATTCACCCTTTTCAAATGTACAATTTGTTGGTTTTTAGAATATTCAAAACTTGTGTAACCATCACTAGTGTCTAATTTTGCAACATTTTCATCATACCATTAGCAGTGTCTCCCTATTCTCCCTGCCCCCAGGCCCTTGTAATCACTAACCTACATTGTGCGTCTATGATTTGCCTGTTATGAACATTTAATATAAATGGTGTACGGTCTTTTGTAACTGGCTCTTCTCACTTAGCGTAAGTTTTTAGCATGTATCAGTATTTCATTCCTTTTTAAATGGCTGAATAATATCCCATTGTATGGATGTACATTTTATCTATCCATTCAGCAGAAGAGAGACATTAGCTTGTGCCCACTTTTTGGCTATTTGGTATAATATTGCTATGAACATTCATGTACAAGTGTTCGTGTGAATTCTCTCGGGTGTATCCCTAGGAATGGAATTGCTAGGTCATATGGCAACTATGTTAAACTTTTTGAGGAATTGCTAAGCTGTTTTCCAAAACTATAAAGTTTTATATACCCACCAGAAATATACAAAGATTCATTTCTCCCCATCCTTGCCAATGCTTGTTATCTGTCTTTTTTAAATTTTAGCTTTACTAGTGGGCATGAAGTGGAATCTCATGGTGGTTTTGATTTGCATTTCCCTCATGACTGATGTTGAGCACGTTTTCATGTGCTTATTGGACGTACATATATCTTTGGAAAAATGGCTATTCAGCGCTGGCCAGTTAGCTCAGTTGTTTAGAGCATGGTGTTACAACACTGAGGTCAAGGGTTTGTATCCCCATACCAGTCAGCTGCCAAAAAAAAAAAAGAAAAGAAAAGAAAAATGGCTATTCAAAACATTTGCTCATGTTCAAGAGTTTGTTTATATATCCTGGATACTAGACCCTCATCAGATATATGATTTACCAATATTTTCTGACTTATAGTCCATGGGTTGTTTGTTTTCTTCTATGAGTTTTATGACCTTAACTCTTACATAGCCCTCCAGTTTTGTTCTTCTTTTCCTTATGGGTCCCTTGCCATTTCATTTAAATTTTGGGATGAGCATGTCAATTTCTGTATTAAAGGAACCTGGAATTTTGATAGGGATTGCATTGAATCTACAAATTAATTTGGAGAGTACTGCCATCTTAATAGTATTGTCTTCCCAGTCCGTGAACATGGGATGTCTACTTTTTTTAAAGCTATTCCTTAATTTCTTTCAATCATGGTTTGTAGTTTTCAGTGTGTATATCTTTCACTTTTGTTAAATGTATTCCTTTTCTAAAATTCTTTTTAGTTTTAATAGTTTTTCAGTGAATTCCTTAGGATTTCTTTATATATGATCATGTCATTTGGAGATTAAAATTAACATCTTAAAACAGTCTAGTTTGAATTAATATTGAAGTTAATGTTGGTAGTATGCAAAAATTTTGCTCCTATTGAGATCCACTCTCCCTCATTATTATTGTCATACATATTACATTTTTATCCATCATAAGCCCATTGGCACAGTTTTATAGTTACTGCTTAATGAAGTTACCTTTTAAATCAGGAACAGAAAAGAAAAATTCACTTTTACTATCTTTTATACTTACCGTTCGTTAATGGTATTTATTATTTCTTTGTGTGGATTTAAATTACTGTCTAATGTCCTTTCATTTCAGCATGAAGAGACTCCCTTTAATGTTTCTTGTAGGGCAGGTCTGGTAGCAATGAATTCTGTTTTTTTAATTTCTGTTTTATTAAAATCTGGGAATGTTTTAATTTCACCTTTATTTTGGAAGGATAGTTTTGCTGGATATAGAATTCTTAGTTGATAGTCTTTCACTGCTTTGAATATGTGTTCCTATTGCCTTCTGACTTCCACAGTTTCTGACAAGAAATCAGCTGTTAATATTGATCCCTTGTATGTGATGAGTTGTTCTTCTTTTGCTGTTTTCAAGATTCTTTATCTTGGGCATTTGACTGATCGACAATGATACATCTAGGTGTGGGTCTTTGAATTTATTCTACTTGGAGTTCATTAAGTTTTGGGGATGTGTGGATGAAAAGTTTGGAGCCATTATTTCCTTAAATTCTCTTTCTGTTCCTTTTTCTTTTTTCTCATTCTTAAACTCCCACTATTTGTATGTTGTCACAATTGATCTGTCCAATAGGATTCTGTGATTCTGTTCATTTTTATTCATTCTTCTTTGTTTTTCTCAGACTGGATAATCTCAATTGACCTGGCTCAAGTTCACTGACTCTTTTTTCCTGCCAACTCAGTTCTGTTATCAAGCCCCTCTAGTGAATTTGTTAACTATTATACTTTTAAACTCCAAGGTTTATGTTTGCTTCATTTTTATAATTTCTGTCTCTTTCTTGTTATACTCTATTGGGTAAAGAAAGTTTTCTCATGCTTTCTTTCAGATGTTGTTTCCTTTAGTTCTTTGAATATATTTATAATAGCTGATTCAAAGTCTTTATTAAGACCAAGATCTGGGATTCTTCAGAGATAGTTTCTATTGACTGTTTGAGTGTTTCATAATTTTTTGCTGAAAATTGGGCATTTCATAAAATAATGTGACAGCCTTGGAAATTAGATTCTCCCCTTATATTGTTCCCTTGAGATTTATTGGTTTTGCTGTTTATTGTTACAGTTTATTTAGTGACCTTTCCTGGACAAATGTTGTAAAATCTGTTCAGCCTCATAAGTTCCTGCTTGGTTAGCTTAATGGTTAGCTAATGATTGGACATCCATAAGTCCCTCCAACCAGCAAGTGTCCCATCCTTTACCCAGGGTCTGTACGTGTGGCGTGGGGTATGCCATCACTTCCTGTTTGTGCAGAGCTCAAGCTCAGCCACAGGTGAGAAACAAGGGCCCCTCAGGTCTTTCCTTAGCCTGCACACAGTCCTGAACATGTGTGTTGGCCTTCTAGATCCCCAGGAATACATTGGACCTTTTCAGAGCTCTTGATCGACATTCATTCACCTGTTGTGGGCCACCCTCTTGTTTGCTCCAGCTGGTATTGTCCCCTCAGACAGCTGTGCTGTTAAACAGTGGCTGCTGACCGTTTCCATCAGATGCCCTGGGAAGAGGATTTCCTTTGCTGAGCAGACTACATCAGGTTAAACAAATGCAAACTCTTTGAATGGGGCTTTCCAGGTTGCTGCCAGGTCACACAGTAACAATTCTCTGAGGAAGGGGCTTTTGTGGGAGCTCAAACCCATTGTGCCCCCCTCCTCAGTGGTTGCGAGGCTGCTGGGTTTCATGGCTGCCAAGGAGCTGGGGAGAAAGGAAGGGGACTCAGGATAAATTAAAGTACCACAAAGCTCACTTTTCTTAACAAGATGTTGCTATTTTTGTGGGTGTTTTTAATGTTTTAACAGAGGTACAGATTTTTGCAAGTCCTTATTCTGACATTCTGGAAGTGCTTCATTCCCCACTCCTTTTGGAGTACTGTTTGTGGGTGAGGTCTGTGCAGTTGTGACTGGTGGTACCTGACTCTCTGTGTAAGGGTATTTTGTGTAAACTGCAGGTTGGGTTGGTGACTGAGTACCGGTGGATTAATTTCTAATCAAGAAGTGTGATCATAGGGCCGACCCCGTGGCTCATTCGGGAGAGTGCGGCGCTGCCGCCATGGGTTCGGATCCTATATAGGGATGGCCGGTGCACTCACAGGCTGAGTGCAGTGCGGACAACACCAAGCCAAGGGTTGCGATCCCCTTACTGGTCACAAAAAAGAAAAAAAAAAGTGTGATCATAAAGGTGACCACTACTCATGGACTTATAATTGGAGGAGGCCTGATATCCCTGATTTGACTCTTATTCTGTCTGGTGGAGCTGAGGATGCACAGAGACCATTAGAGATCTGGTGCCTGCACTGTATCTGACCCAATTTCTTGTTAGCCTGAACAGCAACTGGTCCTTGTGGGTACTAAGAGCCTGTGTGGCTTACAGTTGGCCCTTCTCTCCCCAGATGACTTCCCAAAGCCACAGATCATCACCCAGCCAGAAACGACCATGGCTGTGGTGGGAAAGGACATCCGGTTCACTTGTTCGGCGGCCAGCAGCAGCAGCTCCCCTATGACCTTTGCCTGGAAGAAGGACAATGAGGTCTTGGCGAATGCCGACATGGAGAACTTCGCCCACGTCCGTGCTCAGGACGGGGAGGTGATGGAGTACACCACCATCCTCCACCTCCGTCGTGTCACTTTTGGGCATGAGGGCCGCTACCAGTGTGTCATCACCAACCACTTTGGCTCCACCTACTCTCACAAGGCCAGGCTCACCGTGAATGGTATGGAAATGCCATCCTTTTTCTGTTCTAGCACCAAGATTCCTATGAACCACGCTCTTGACTGCTCTTTGTATCCACAGAGAGATGACTGAGACAGGAGACACACAAGCCTCCCTGGATTGCCCCAGAGCAAGTTTTGCAGATTGAGGGGTTATTCTTAATGGATTCTTTATTTTTGGTGACTCGTAAAAATCCAGTCATTATGTTAAGTGAAATTGTAAAGCTAAGCCTTGTATTTTCATCTGTTTATCTTCCATAAACCAAAATGTCTGGTTTCCAGATCCTAAGCATCCCCTAATCCTGGGGAAGCTGCTGTTTTTCAGTACATGGCACAGCCTTGGAGCTAGAGGCCAGCCTAGGCGGGGCCAGGTCCCCACCTCTCTCGAGGCTTGGAATGCAAGGCTGGTGTGAGTACATGGCTTGACAGACACAATGTCCTGCTGGGGGCTGGGGTGGTTGACAGTGTTCTTTTACTCTATAAGCAGCCCCAGAGTGTGTCCAGGTGGCTTTCTTCAGGACTGCTGTTTGTTGTATGTTTGGGGTAGAGGGAGAGGGGCAGATAGCTTCACCCCAGTAACCTAATGAGATTTTCCTGATTCTTAAACAACTCCTTTGAAAGAGTTGGTTGTGGGTCATCAGAAGTGCTGGATCCACTGTGTTCTTTCAGTCCCCACAGAAAAACACATTCTTTACCACACTTTGGCTGGGTTGTCCTGGCTTATTCTAAGGGAGTCCCCACTGTTTCTTGAAGACTCAGCAAAAGTAACCTTGATAGGAGCTGCAGTAATGCCTGACACATGGCTGGAAGCTTACCACTGTCCAGGTGTCAATACTTGGGCTGAGTAAGCTAGTGAGCTGCATGCTCTCTGCCTGGGTGTATACAGCAGCATGGCCCACGCCACCTGTCCAGACGAGTTTCTCCAAGAGGGAATAACCATCCCATTGCTTTCTCCATAGTGGAGGCCTGCCAGCTTCCCCTCTGTAACTCCATCTTTTTTTTTTTTCCTCCTTTTTTCCTTTTTGTCTTTTTTCGTGACCGGTAACGGGATCGCAACCCTCGGTGTCGCACCCGCACCCTGCTCAGCCAGTGAGCGGACCGGTCTCTATATGGGATCCGACCCCTCGGCGGGAGCGCCGCCACACGCCCAAGCACTGCACTCAACCGAGTGCGCCACCGGGCCGGCCCTGTAACTCCATCTTTTTTTTCTTTTTCCTTTTTTCTTTTTTGTCTTTTTTCGTGACCGGTACCGGGATCGCACCCCTCGGTGTCGCCCCCGCACCCTGCTCAGCCAGTGAGCGGACCGGTCTCTATATGGGATCCGACCCCTCGGCGGGAGCGCCGCCACACGCCCAAGCACTGCACTCAACCGAGTGCGCCACCGGGCCGGCCCTGTAACTCCATCTTGATGGAGCAGATATTTTTGTTTCCCAGGCTCTCCTGGTGGGTAATTAAGGCAGGCAAGCACCTGGCCCTAGCACCCACAGGCAAACCCTGTGTGGACTGATTACCATACAGGGCATAGTAGGGTAAATGTCTCCTAAAAACCCTTGCTCTTGAGGGGATTCTAGCCAGCCTAGGGGATACAAGGAGAGGCTGATGGAGATGCCCCACCTGTGTGGGGAGAAGCAAAAGTGGCAGTAGTGGTCTTGGGCAGACACTGGCACGAAGGTAGTGAACTGACACCCAGGCACAGTGGGGAAGGAGGAGGGAATGTCTGTTTGCTTAGAGGAGTTCCCTGGCTTTCCATGTTGCTGCCCCATAACCTGACCCTGTATGTATATATCTTCCAGTGCTACCATCATTCACCAAAATGCCCCACGACATTGCCATCCGGACTGGCACCATGGCCCGCCTTGAATGTGCTGCTACTGGCCATCCTAACCCCCAGATTGCCTGGCAAAAGGATGGGGGCACCGACTTCCCTGCTGCCCGTGAGCGACGCATGCACGTCATGCCGGATGACGATGTGTTTTTCATCACTGATGTGAAAATAGATGACATGGGGGTTTACAGCTGTACTGCCCAGAACTCGGCTGGCTCCATTTCAGCCAACGCCACCCTGACTGTCTTAGGTTCGGCTATTGGTAAACTCTGTGTGTGTGTGTGAGTGAGAGAGAGAGAGACTCTTAAATATCATTGGCCCTTGGAGGCAAGTTTCTCAAACTGCTCTGTGGAGCCTGGGGTGGGTAAGTCTAGTGGGCTGTTTCTACTTTGGAATTTTGGGCTGCTTTCTGAGATTTTTCTTGATTTTTTTTCCTTTTGAAAGAGATGAAATCACTTGTTCAATAGCCAGTGAATTAAGAATCTTCTTCATTAGGGCTTGGGTAAAAAACACTAAATAAGAACTGCCCTCCAAATCGTGCAGGATGGATGGGGTCTTGGTCAAGAATAGAGAGACAGGCCTGTCACAGGACAGCTTGGGAATGATAGGGGCTTTTGTGGCCAGAGGTTAGTTCATTCTCCTTGTTAAAGCTACCCCCAAAGGGTAATGAGTCATTGTATTAGGTCTTCTGAAAAGCTCGCCACTCTGATAAATGACCTCAGATGGCATTTCATTGGTATGTCCTTCATCCAGAAGACAAGGCAGATCTGTAGCAAGGGAGGCCCACAGAATAACTGTAAGATGTCTGCTGACTTCCTGCAGAGACCCCATCCTTGGTGGTACCCTTGGAAGACCGCATGGTGTCAGTGGGAGAAACGGTGGCCCTCCAGTGCAAAGCGACCGGGAGCCCTCCGCCCCGCATCACCTGGCTCAAGGGGGACCGCCCACTAAGCCTAACCGAGCGGCACCACTTCACTCCTGGCAACCAGCTGCTCGTCGTGCAGAACGTGGTGGCAGAGGATGCTGGCCGATACACCTGCGAGATGTCCAATGCCCTGGGCACAGAGCGTGCTCACAGCCAGCTGAGCATCGTCCCTCCCCCTGGCTGCAGGAAGGACGGGACCACCGTGGGCATCTTCACCATTGCCGTGGTGTGCAGCATCGTCCTGACATCGCTGGTCTGGGTGTGCATCATCTACCAAACCAGGAAGAAGAGTGAGGAATACAGTGTCACCAACACAGGTCAGGCCCTGCTGGTAGAAGGGATCTGCAGGGAGGAGGAAAAGCAGTGGCATTTGTTAACAAGGACAGGTCCAGAGCTTTTTCAAGAATTTTAGTTTATTCAGAACTCTGGAACCTTTGGAAATGTGGTGTCATTCTGGACAGTGGAGGCTTTAGTCCCATTGACCCCATTTTAACTTTCAGGAACTTTAAGTGGGAATACTCTCAGATAAGGTGCATGGTGAACTCTGCAGCATTTTAGCTGCTTGGTACCTTAGAGGCGTCCTGGGCACATGCTTTGTTGCACATGGTGGACACAGACATCCAACTGCCATGTTTTTTATACCTGGGCCTAAAGTCAGGCCAAGCAGATTTGGGGAGGGCTTGCCCGGCCTTGATGGCCATTGTTGGGGGATCCTGTTTCTGGGCCTGACGATGAGTAAGTGTCTGCATTTCTTGCCTCGTGTTTCATTGTCCTGTTTCCTTGCAGATGAAACCATCGTGCCACCAGATGTTCCAAGCTACCTCTCTTCTCAGGGGACCCTTTCTGACCGACCAGAAACTGTGGTCAGGACCGAGGGTGGCCATCAGGCCAATGGGCACATTGAGAGCAATGGTAAGGCCTCAATGACCATGAAGCAGAGATCTGATGTGAATGTGTCCTCAGCACAGGTGCCTGCCATTAGATGGGGCACATTTGATGAACTAGAGGGCTGTGTGACTGAAGGCTTCTGTTGTTTTATTTTGGACCTGATCTGTGCAAATTCTGCAAGGTTTTAAAGTATATCCCCATGAAGTCACTGTACTGGGCTTAGCATCTCCCAGTCAGGGTAAGGTAGGACTGCCTGGAAGCTGCCAAGAACATTAGAGGTCATGAAACCAACCCATTCCTGGTATAGGAGAAGTGCCAGGTCTGTTCTGTCTTCCAGTCTCATATTAGAAAGCTCTCGCAAAAGCAAGCTAGTTCCGACAGTGGAGGACTCAGCACATACTTGGAGCAGAAAGTTTATCCTCTGAGAACTGCTCATTTAACATGGCTCCCAGTGTAGACAGGCCTACCTGCTTGGGAAGGTAGAATTAGAAAACATGATCTTTGAGGCTTCCAGTCAAGATGGCAGAATAGACAGTCCCCAGCATCACTGTCTCCCACAAATAGGAGCAAGGAGCCTCGACAACTGAAAAAAAGGAGCCACTCAGAGGCCAGGGAGTCATCACAAGGGATCAGCGCACAGCCCGTCCCATGGGAAGTGTTTGCAGCACGGGTGGTGGGGGAAACGGTCCTCCCAGGAGAACACTAGAACACAGCAAGGACAGCTGACCCGTACCCCAATCAGTGCAGGACCACTCAGAGGAGACTGGTTGGGAATGCAGAATTGCATGGGGTGCAGTTTGATGACAAGACTCAGGCCCGGATCAGAGTTTCTACACAACCCAGGTGCACTGGGTCTCTGGAGAGACGAAGTACCTATAAAGTCAACCATTAAAACCTGAGCTGCACAAAAAGCTTTCACTACAGAATCAGCAGCAAAGCAGCAATTTACCTCAACCACAGAGCTCAAGTACTGGTCCCCACAGGAAGTTCCCCCACTTTAGAAGCAAGCAAAGAACTAGTTCTGGCCCCACCCAGGGTCCTGGGTCATGGATCCGGGGACCATAGCCCCCTCCCACAACCAGGCACACTGCCAGCACCAAGGAGCATGCCAAAAACATCACCTCCATGGGGGTGGCCCACCATAGCCACTACAATAACCATGGCTGCCACGAAAGTGGCTAGACACCACAACCACTCTGCAGATGGTCCACCAACCACTGGAGTGCATTGACACAAGAAGAGTCACCAGCAGAGACCAAGGAAAAGAAGATGTCTCTACAAAGCCCATTCCAGAGTGACAGAACAAGCATCTGCTCTACATAATACTGGGGGACCTGAATACACCTTTCAGCATTGTACAGATCATCTAGGCAACAAGTCAACACAGTAACCATTACTCTTTCAGAAGGAGAGAAGAAATCTAGGGTTATCAGAGGTGGGAGGGGGAGGGGGAGAGATTGGGCAAGGGGCATAAAGAATAAGTACAATTTGTAACTATATATGCTAGTGATATTGATTTGGTCAACATGTCAACATTGAACCCCAAGAATATGTATAATCAAATCTGACTCAATTAAAAAGAAAATTACCCTTTGAATCAAATTTGAAAAAGTAATGAACAGCCTTGAAATATACACTTGCCAGTCTGCATAAGTCCATAGCAGGGCTTAGATTTGGATAAGCCATTTGCAGAATTTTAAAAATGATTTTTAAATTACTACTACTATTTGAATTAGTTATAAAAGGACTTTTAAAATACAATTGTTTGGTAAATTATGGTAAGCATAGAGCAAAGATGAGTTCTATTAGGGCTGGCCTGTGGCTCACTTTGGAGAGTGTGGTGCTGACAACACCAAGTCAAGGGTTAAGATCCCCTTACCAGTCATCTTTTAAAAAAATAATAAAAAAAGATGAGTTCTGTTTATTATTAGCATATTGTTTATAAAAATGTTTTTTTTTTTAATTAAAATGCTGACAACACCAAGTCAAGGGTTAAGATCCCCTTACCAGTCATCTTTTTAAAAATAATAAAAAAAGATGAGTTCTGTTTATTATTAGCATATTGTTTATAAAAATGTTTTTTTTTTTAATTAAAAAAAAAAAAAAGAAAACATGCTCTTTGCTGGACCTCTTGGTTAGCCCAACCCTCTACCACTCTAAAGAACATTTTCTTTAAAATGACTCCATTCTACCAGCCCCTTCCTTTCATAAGGCTTACTGTGAATTACTAAGCCCAGAGTGTCTAATAGTGGGGAATCTATTGCAGGTGTTTGTCCAAGGGACGCAAGTCTCTTTCCAGAGGTTGACACTCACGGCATCACATGCAGGCAGCCAAAGCTCTGCGTTGGATTCACTAAAGAGCCATGGAAAGTGCCGGACAAAGCCGACGGGCCACCTGGTCCACATAAGACAGGTATGAGATGCTTTCACTGGGAAGAATAGTTTCTTGAAATCAAAGTTTGGGTTGACCTACTACTCACTAAATGGCAGGGGAGAACATTATTGGTCTATGACTATCTCCAAATTTGGTATCTAATACAAAAACAGAAAGCTCTGGGCCAGCTCTCAATTCTAGAACAGTGTGATGAGCTTGAATATGCATTTTCTGGATTTATAAGCAATTTAAGGGGCAAGGCCCAAATAAAATGTAGCATTGTAGTCAGTACCTTTTCACCAGGGCTTGTTTGAGGCTAAATTTCTAATTATTCAGAAGACTCTTAACATTGCTTAATTCAAATGGGATTCTTTTTTTCTGCCATCAAAGTAGTAGGACTCCATTCTCTGAGAATGAAATTAACTTAATCTGGAACATTTAAACATGAAAGACCCCATTCTTCATTAACAGCTTGGTGTTTGCCAAGTCGTTTCTGTGAACGTACTTTGCAGGGGAGGTGGGGGTTGCAGTGGGTGTAAAGAGGGTTCTCACTTTATGGTAGTGAAGCAAAGCAGCCTGTTCCTTGTGTGGGGAGGGAGATTTCAGTGGCGATGGCTCTAATCCGTCTTTGGCTCTGTCCTTCAGAACACAGTGGCCCCGTTGTCTGTAGTGACTGCAACACTGACATGGCCAGTTACCCCAAGGAACAAGCCTTCTATCCTCAGCCTGGGTCCAGAGACAGTACACAGACAAGTACACTAAGTGGCCAGGAGCCCAGTCCAAGTGACCGAGAACATTCTCCACCTCATCCGAGCAGTGGGACTGTTGATGGGTCCCACCCCGACTGCAGGGGGTCCCTCTACCCCAGTAACCACGACAGAATACTGACGTCCTTGAAAAAGCCAGTGGCATGTCGAGATGGAAAAGGTAACTTTTCACTGTCTTCTGAGGAGTCGCTAGCTGGCACATCAGGAGCCACTTAAGTGGTCAGGCTGGAAGGTCTGACATGCCCTCTCTTTTCTCGTAGGGGATTCTTCCTGGACTTTAGCAAGGTTGTATGACCCGGACTCCACAGACCTACAGCCTTCATCTATGTTAACTTCAGGCAATCCAGAGGTCACAGAAGCTTCCTCAGGCTTTCCTGATGTCCCCAGTGAAGCCCAGCACTTGCTTGTTTCCAATGGCCACCTCCCCAAGACATGTGACTCCAGTCCTGAGTCCACACCACTGACAGGACAACTCCCTGGGAAACGGAGGGGGCCACTGTTGTTGGCAACAAAAAGCTAGGCTTTGTCTACCTCACTCTTGTCACACCAATCTCTACAGGAAAGAGAGGTAGGAGAGGCTGTGTGGCAGCTTGGGTTCAAGCGTCACTGATGTGTATATAGTTTTCACTTCCATGTGGAGTACTAGTAGTTCAGAGGCCTTGCATCTGAAGCACGAACATGCAAGTGTACAAAAGGCAGAAAGTATTTGATACCGTTGTACATAAGAGTTTTCAGAGATTTCCTATATATTATATATCTTTTACAGAGGCTATTTTAATCTTTAGTGCATGGTTAACAGAAAAAAATTACACAATTTTGACAATATTATTTTTCATATCAGGTTGCTGTTTAATTTTGGAGGGGGGTGGGAAATAGTTTTGGTGCCTTACTACATGGCTGGAGTTTTGGGTGTGTTGGGAAGGAGGGGAAGTCCTTGGATTTGTATTGCACTTCTAGGACAGACCCCTAGGCTGCTTTACATCACAGACAGACTTCATTTGCATCGGAAGTAACTTCATATCAGCGTTGCCCATGTGTGGATGCTCACGCAGCAGACTTTCTTGTAGCGCTCAGAGGGGCAGAGGTCATTCACCATTGCAGTGAGACACTCTTCCTTTTTAGGTGTAAGTTGTTTCTTTAAGGAATAGAAGGAGGGTTGTTATGTGTGGATGCTCACGCAGCAGACTTTCTTGTAGCGCTCAGAGGGGCAGAGGTCATTCACCGTTGCAGTGAGACACTCTTCCTTTTTAGGTGTAAGTTGTTTCTTTAAGGAATAGAAGGAGGGTTGTTAATCCACCACAAGCAACCGATCGGAACAATTAAGCATGCCTTTCTTCCTTCTCTGAAGCTCATTTGGTGATAAAAGCAAATGTGGTCTTGTCAGTATCATCCAATTGTTATTTGAGGCTGCTGGTGTTGGTACCTGTGGATTTTTCAATAGCAGTCTTTTAGTTCTGCTAATATAATTAATATTACATTGGCCTCGGGGGATAAAAAGGATAAAGTCTTTACTTTTCAGGGCTAGCTTATTTCTACTGAGGATCCAGAGCAGGCCTGTCCATGCCATTCCCTTGCACAGAGGGAATTGGGCTCGGACTGTGCAAAATTTAGCCCTTGATCTGGGTTCTGGGTATATTTGCACTTTTGAGACCTATAACTAACCATCTTGTGAGTGCCAATGTGTAATTCAGTAACAATTACATTGAAACAAACAAGGTCCTTCAAACCTCAGAAAGCAAGTTCCTTTAGCCAAAAGGCTGAAGGGAGGCATTGACAAAATGGTTACTGATGTGAAATTTTACTGTCAGACGTCATCACTGTTCCAAAAGGTAAAGCACATTTAGAATTTTTGTTCTCAACAGTGAACTAATGTTACTTCCACAAAATATGTGAATTTGCTGCTTCTGAGAGGCAATGTGAAAGAGGAAGTATTACTTTTATGTACAGAGTTATTTATTTATAGAAATTTTGGTACAATGTACATTGAAAAACATGTAAAATATTGAAGTGTCTAACAAATGGCATTGAAGTGTCTTTAATAAAGGTTCATTTATAAATGTTAAGTGTATGGTTGGGGTTGTTCTTCTACTTACATTCATCCCACTTAATTCCAGATTATCTTTTTTCTCCCAACAAGGAAAAAAATTGAGGCAAAGCAGACTTATATACTGTTGCTCCAGGGAAGACACAACACTGCTGGATTCCTGAGATTTCCCTCCATTTTTCTACACCTGGAGCTAGTTAGTCAAGCTCAAAATCTGGTGACCTTTCTATTTCATGCCTTCGGCTTCCAATGTTGAGCCTAAAACTTGAGCAGACAGTGCAAAGCTAGCTCAGGCCTTCCTTTCAGCCTGAAATAGAACAGTGCGGTATGACTCGGTGGCCCCACCCAGTCACCTGAGCCACAGCTAACTTTCTCTCACACAACACACGGGTTGTCGGATGCTTCTCTGTAAAATAATACAATCGCATGTTTTTATAGGTGAAATCTGAGGGTAATTAAAAACAGCAGCCTGGTTACCCAGAAAGAATGCTTGCTATGCACCTGTAGTTCATTCTTGTTAAATAAAGCTATAACCTCACACAGAGGAGTTAACCTGCGGGAGAAACACCCACATACACAACTTTTTCCCCACGGCTCCCTCCTCCTCTCAATCTAGCCGTTTTTTTAAAATTATAACCTTCTGCTGAATCCACCATCAGGCGGCAGGAAATGAAGATCAGATAGAGAACAAATGAGAGCTCCTGAAGGGCCTGGCCTCCGCATCCCCAAAGTTATTTATTCAGGGGTTCTGAGAAAATTGTTCAGAGTACTACCCTAGACATAGTTTTTCTCTCTTTCTTAACTTTCTGGCATTTAGGCTGATGACTTCATTCCAGCCAGCCTGTACCATGGGCGACACATTCTCAAGTTCGTAGTCTTAGCAAATCTGGACTTTAGCACTGGCGCCGAACAGCTGCTCACCAGAAGGGAGGGTTCTCGAGCAGTCCCCTTTCTTGAGAGCCGTAGATGGGAGGCTGCCTCTGCATCACGGACTCTTTCTGCCAACTTCCAATAGCAAGCCGCGCGTCTGGTCATAAGCACCTAGAAAGATGAAACCTCCCAGACTGATTGCTGCCATTCGAGGGAAGACACCTGCAAATAATCTAGGGGAAGAAAGACAAGAGGAAAGATGTTTGTTTGTGTAAAAACAGGTTAAATTCTAATTCCCACAGCTTGCTCAACTCATCAGACCCTGCTCATTAAGCCCCGCACAGCACTTGAAATGTGTTTTTTCCTTTTAGAATGGCACTAAATTACATTCCCAAGTAGGCTTGTTGAAGTTTAAGCCCAGCTGTTTGTCAGCTAAAGTGGTCAAATACCAAACAGCTCTCTTGTGAACACTCACAATCAAGTAGTGACTTTATCCCAACAATAGTTCTCTAACACTTTTGGACCGTTGTTTTCCTCTTAGAGATGATAGAATCAAGTTTTTAAAAAAGGAGTCAAAGGCCTGAATCCTGGGTAAGGCTGGAGGGCACTTCCCCACCCAGAGGTCGAAGGGGAGCTCTGGGAGTTCAGGAAGGACAAGGAGACTTTCTGACTACTCTGCTGCTCCTCCCAGTGACTCAGTCACATTCTGTCCTTAGAGACCCACAAATGTGATGCCACGAAAAGGAATCACATCTCCACGGACTCCATTTTCTTTTTGTCTGAGAACATGAAAGGTGAAGGGGCACAGCTTAGAAAGAGCAGCACTTCCACACATGCTCAGTCCCCAGCACTGCAGAAGGCTGGTGACCTGCCAAGTTGCAACTTGGGGATACTCAAAGAAATGCAAAGTAAAGGAACAATGTCACTGGGAACATAAACTGGGATTCGTTGTTTACAAACCCTCCCATAGCTATGCACGGATTCAAAGATGTTCATAGAGGGATTGCTGAGGCAAGAAAAACTGCAAAAGCCTCCCCTCTGGTCATGCAAGTTACAGTACAGTATAAACACAGGGGACTATGAAGCTGGCAACACGATGCAGTCCATAGGTATCAACATAAAAAATTTACAACAGGTTTTAAAGTCAAGTCCCAGAGCTGTATGTATATTTGACTGCATGTCTGAAAAACATGGATGGTGGTGTCCTCAACTATGAATGATTGCTTTCTTTGGGGGGTAGGATTCCAGGGGACAGTCCCTGCCCAGATTTCTATAACATTTGAACCTTTTTACCAAGAGTATTACTTCTATAAGCAGAAAAACAAAGTTACAAATCAGAGCTAGTGGAGATACTAGTGAAAGACTTTGGACCAAGTCCAGGGAAAAAAACTGAAAACGGTCAAGTTATGCCAACAGGAGTTGTGTATCCTTTAAGGTAGGGGGAAAACCTCCAGGATAAGCCAAGTGGTGGCTCAGTGAGCAATCTGACCGGAAGGCAATCCTGCTGGACAGCTCACAGCGCTGGGCTGCTTCCTTCTGCGTCACTGCTGGGAGAGGTCAACTAGCCTCCCTCTGTGCAGCACTCAGCACCTCGGAGGAAAATGAGGGACTTCAGGATAGTTTTGTGAGACCCTTTTTATTTAGCTGACTAAGGACAGAAATTATTAAGTGAAATACTACACATAAAATTAAGAACCTCTTTTTCATGTCTAGAAAAAAACATGAAAAATCTATAGAAGACCAAAATACCCTTGGTAAGGAAAAAGTTGTTCAGCCCAGCATTATGCAGATTGTTTTTGCATGAGGTGGTTGGTGAGGGCAGAACGTCATAAGTTACTGCCTTGATGCCCCTTGTCCTGGCCTCCCCTACACTACAAAGAGAAGGGTGCTGGAAGGGAGGCCCACAGAAGATCAGCTGTGGAAGACACTGGCCACAGAATTCTCCCTCCCTCACTGTCTTCCTGAGTCCTAAGAGCCAGTGTCTTGTTTAGCTTGCGCCTGCTAATGAGCTCAGCTGCTCCTGGCAAGAGGCAGATGGAAGCAGTTTATGGTTTCACTAGATGACAATTGAATCTATTAACTTAATTACAGCCTTAGAGTAGAGTAATTTGTACACTGAGTGCCCCAGCCAAACGCAGAGGCAAAGGCTTCGGAGTGGAGAAGGGCCATGTTCTAAAGAGCACAGATCAGATGAGACAGCAAATGTACAGCATTCAGCCTGGGGCCCGGCACAAAGGGGGTGCTCATGGCAGGAGCAGTTACTACATAAAGGGCACAGTTAGGAAAAACAAAAAGCCAGTTGATGAGCAGAAGAAAAGTAGGAAGGAGCAATCTAGGAGAAACAGGCTTCCCATTGCTTCCCGGCTGTCAGACTGAATCAAATAAGCCTGTGGTACTTTTATTTAGGGGAAACCAATTTGCCAAAGAGCATATACGAGAGTATTTCAAAAACTTCATGGAAAGATAGAATTAAAAGACAATATGAATCTTCCCATAAACTTTTTGAAGAACTTTGTGTTCTAAACTAAACGTGCAGCAGGCAGGGTCTTCACCTGTGTGAACCAACACGGAGAGCCAAGAGTGGTCACCACCTGAGTTTACCCCATGGGGCACCCCTCCCTCCATACAAGGTGGGGAAATGGTAACTGTCAGGAAACTCGAATATTTAGTAAACTTAGCACAGTATGTATTCAGAGATGGAGACAGGAGATAGCAGTGACTGTGCCTGGAAACCAGAGGAAGCAGGCAGGGACACCATCTGCACTGAGGATGCCTTGGGCCACTGCTCAGAACAGCTACCCTGATGGGGAGGGTTGTTCTGTTTTGTTACCTCTTTTTTTGGTCAAATTATTTGTTGTTCTTTATCACATTAATAAGAGGGCTAATTAAAACTGTTATTTCTCAAGTGACAACCTTTGCTGCCTGGAATACTCTGCTAAAGACTATGTTGCATGTACTAACTAGAGCCCAAGAGTTTCAGAAGTAAAAAATCAAATGACCTTTTCAGGACTGACGGTGGGGACAGAGAACATTGGCCTGTTTATAACACCCCTCTTCTGCCTGTAATTCTGGCACTGCTTAGTTTTATAATGTCAAGTACAATATATGCCACATCCAGGCCACGTCTATTCAAGATAATTCCTTCTCCACCAGCTTGGTGGTCACGGTTCTGCCAGTCGATCTTGCCATCCCCACTATCACCACTTTCTCAAGAAAGGCAGATGGCCTGCAGCTCTGCATCAGTTCCACAGAGCAGAGGTCTGACCAATAGTTGCCACAGAATCTAACACATTTACTATATTCAAACAAATAAGACAGTAGAATTTGGCAGTTTGACTTTATAGTCTGAAAAAGCTACTGCATGCAACTTCTGTGTGTATGCGGCCCAATCACTATGTGAAACACACTTTACCTGCTACTTGAAACTTTTATCTGTTACTAAATAGGTAAATTCAGAACTCATTTCTTTCTCACACCATTGCTTTGCTCACGGTGGAACTGGTATCAGAACGAATGTGCCTCAGATATGAGCAAACAGGTTCTTACCTCCTCACAATCAGTAGCCATAAGAGGCACACATACTGTCACTCTGTCCTGCCCATGCTCTTGCATCAGGACATTAAGACATTGAGACATCAATGCATCTAGACATCAATCCATCAGAGTTGTCACATTCAACAAAACCATTCAATGTTACCTACTTTTCAAACTGCCAGTTGGAAATTGAGGATGGGGCTGTTCTAGAAAAACCTTAACTGGGGCCTGACTTTCCTGCTTCATGTATGCAGACTATCAAAACTAATTACAACTGCCAAATGCACACAAAAACGACAATAAGATAAGCAATCCAAGTCAGCACGGGGATGAGGGATGAGCTAGAACCACGACACTAAGGGGCCTCTGCTCAGTGCCCTGCAGCCCTGCTGCTGACACCAGCCTGTGCCTACACTAGTAGTGGTGCCTACACTACTCTGTCCACAAGAAGCTTGCTGCTTTGCTCTCCAGGAAAATCACTGGTAGATGATTCGAAAGAGAAAATCATAACTTCACCTATCTGTAAGATCCCAACGTTTAGACAGCTTTGCAAGTTTATGTTGTCTATTCAAGATAATTCCTTCTCCACCAGCTTGGTGGTCACGGTTCTGCCAGTCGATCTTGCCATCCCCACTATCACCACTTTCTCAAGAAAGGCAGATGGCCTGCAGCTCTGCATCAGTTCCACAGAGCAGAGGTCTGACCAATAGTTGCCACAGAATCTAACACATTTACTATATTCAAACAAATAAGACAGTAGAATTTGGCAGTTTGACTTTATAGTCTGAAAAAGCTACTGCATGCAACTTCTGTGTGTATGCGGCCCAATCACTATGTGAAACACACTTTACCTGCTACTTGAAACTTTTATCTGTTACTAAATAGGTAAATTCAGAACTCATTTCTTTCTCACACCATTGCTTTGCTCACGGTGGAACTGGTATCAGAACGAATGTGCCTCAGATATGAGCAAACAGGTTCTTACCTCCTCACAATCAGTAGCCATAAGAGGCACACATACTGTCACTCTGTCCTGCCCATGCTCTTGCATCAGGACATTAAGACATTGAGACATCAATGCATCTAGACATCAATCCATCAGAGTTGTCACATTCAACAAAACCATTCAATGTTACCTACTTTTCAAACTGCCAGTTGGAAATTGAGGATGGGGCTGTTCTAGAAAAACCTTAACTGGGGCCTGACTTTCCTGCTTCATGTACGCAGACTATCAAAACTAATTACAACTGCCAAATGCACACAAAAACGACAATCAGATAAGCAATCCAACTCAGCACGGGGATGAGGGATGAGCTAGAACCACGACACTAAGGGGCCTCTGCTCAGTGCCCTGCAGCCCTGCTGCTGACACCAGCCTGTGCCTACACTAGTAGTGGTGCCTACACTACTCTGTCCACAAGAAGCTTGCTGCTTTGCTCTCCAGGAAAATCACTGGTAGATGATTCGAAAGAGAAAATCATAACTTCACCTATCTGTAAGATCCCAACGTTTAGACAGCTTTGCAAGTTTATGTTGTAAAAGCGCTATTCAAATAACATCTTGAGGAGAGTTTAGGGCTTGAAGCTAGACGTCTGAGGCACTTGGCAAATAATACAGGACAATGTTCTCAATTGATTCTCAATGGAGGTGGTGTGCACTGTATGTTGAAAGTACTTTGTTACTAATAATAGTTAAAAGTACCCAAACCACAAATGCTTTCTTCTAAGTGTTACCCTCATTCCCTTGCATTTCTGCACTGTGTAACTAGAAGCCTACTTTATCAGTGCTGCAGCCCAGACCCTGCTGAGGGCACACATGTGAATGTCATCCAACATCAAGATGGACATGGCCAAGAAGCACCCAGCTACAGTACTGCATCAATTTGATTGTACTGTACTATTTCACACATACAACATCAAATATAACATTTTGTACAATATAAAGAAAGAGACCCTGACCAGAAAATAAGCAGAAGAAAGGAAAGGTACCATCCAGTATGAGGCTGGTAGAGGAAGGAAATACAGTTAAGCATCCCCTCCTGTCCTTACCCTGCCAGCCCCTGTGACCGCCAGACCTCGTGCAGGGCAGAGAACACGTTCCCACTCGCAGTGCTGGAACCAGCCTGCATGAAAAGACAGAGAAACCCATTATCTTCTGAGCCTCCCCAACTTCAGCCGGCTCTCAGACCCCCTCAGGTGTGTGACCTCCTAGCACCCTTATCTAGGACACAGTTTCAGAATGGGGAGTTCCTTCGCAATCAGAACCTGGCTCTCGCTCACCCAGAAGTGATCACATTCAGACACGTGGGCAAGCAGTGATGTGGCCTATGCCACAGGGGAAGCTGCTTTTCAGAGCTCACCCAGATTAGTGAGATACAACCGTGTAGCAGGAAAAAGACGGAAAGCAACATGACTTGATCTGAGAAGCATGGCAAGTAATCAGTATCAATGGTACTGATGAAACTTGCCTAAGTTAGCTAATAAACACATTTAACGAAGAGTACCATGTGCAATTTAAAACATGATCAACATTCTTAGGTTTTGTCCTGCCGACTTATATACTAGAATTCTGTACTTTTCCACAAGGATAGGACTTTTTAAAAATAGTTTTAGTCCAGATATGTAATATGTGTGGCATTCTTTGAACCCTAGTTTTTTTTTTTTTAAACAAAATTTTGTAACAGTTCTGACCACTGCCCTAACGCATCCAATTAAGGACAGGCATGACCTAAGTTCAGAGCCTACAGCTTACTTGCTGCATGGCATGAAGCTAGCCCCAACCCCTCTGGGCCTCAGGTTTGTCAGTAGTAAACATACAGATTATTCCAGGCAGAGGACCTACTTATTTACATAACGTAGGTAAAAGTGATTTTGAAATGGCAAATGCTATATAGACACTGGTCACAGTGATTACTGTGGATATTGTTCTATCGATGTCGGTTTTATCCACAGGCAGTGTAGGTGCTATTATAGGTAAGTGCTAGACCACCTTTACTCACTTTACAAACCTATAAGTCCTGGCACTAAAAGATACAAGCATCTGCTATGTCTATGTGACATTTCTTTACCACTTACCTTTGCCAACATAATTCTTGTTTTTGCCACATCCAGAGGTGTGGTAACTGCAGCTGCAAACCCACCTGTGCATATAAGAATATCCAACATGCAAGTGAGATACTCTGTACTGTACCATATGATAATCTTATAATTTTTATTTTATAATTCCTCATAACTTTGCCAAAATCACTTCTTTGTCATTATGTACACTTGACTGATTCAGGAATAGGACGCACACATGCAAAATCTTTGTCTACATGCTTATTTCTCTTGCAGTGATACAGAATTGCGTAAAGGTTTAAGATAATGCTTTAACCACTCAGGCAAAAAAAAAGGGAGAGGGCACCACCGCAATATATCTTGCTCTTTCAAGGACTAGCAAACTAATAAACTGATCTGAACACGTACATGACATATGTGTACATGGCTAGACACCCACTCTCAAAATGCGAGACACGCTGCTCCTAATGCTTCAGGGCAGCCGTGCCTTTCTTTGGACCACTGTTCTTTAAACTGACTCCAAAATGCTTCCATCATTTATGCTCTGCACATAGAAAAATGGGCAAATAGAAACACATGAATCACTGGGGATTTTTGGTGTAAAGGGCTGGATTCTTCAAGTTAAGAGAAAAGCTTACTGTATTTCACAGGCTCCAGGTAACAGGCCAGTTAGAGTCACTACATTTCTAAGCTCTCTTCTGCATCTTCTTAGAGTCAGTCTTGCTTCAACAGGCATACTGCCTGATGGCTTCCTTCCTACCTTTTCTCTCATATTCTCTTTCTCTGAATATCGTGACGGCCAAATTGCCCACAGATTTTAAAAGGGTCTGTATCGATGGATAGAGAAATTGAACTTTGTTTTTGTTAATGCAAACGACAGTTTATGGTGTCAGTATTGTACTTAATATGATACGGAGATCTATTCTAAACCCCAAGAGGCCCTAAGGAGATAGAAACAGTAAATTCTAAAGGTCTTTCAAAAGACTCAGCTTCCACGAGCTCAGGGGGAAAGAGGCAGTTTTACAAGGGCTGAACACAACATGTGTGTGTGAAGGGTGCTCCAAAAATAGCACAACTTTCCAACTTTTGTGGCTTGTGAACAAGAAGGCTATTTGATCTCTGCCAAATATCTTTCTAAATATGTTGCTGAAATAAGATCATTGCACGGAACCTCCGCCATATGGTAACATTTATGATGACACTGACTTTTTAAAAGGTACACCTATTTATGCTTTTGTGTTCCATTTTTGGTTACCCATAAATGTCACACCCCTTAGGGCTAGGGAGCATCAATTAACATGAATATTAGAATCCCCTTTTCGCCACCTGTGGATTACAAATATGTGAAATGCTTTGTTTCAAATTCAAAGGTTGCCTGAAATTCAGAGACTTGCTGAACTTGGGGTATTTAAAAATTTGGTGGACCCAGTCCTGAAATCCTCTTTTAATTTTTTCTTAACCACATATTCTGCACTAGAAGAGTAAATATACTTTAATTATAGAACACAGTCCAGGAAAGCTTCACATACATCCATCAAAAAAAAAAAAAAAATCCTCAGAAAGGAAAAGGGAGAAGGAAAGAAAGGCAACAAACATTATCTCAAACTTCCCACCCTGAAATATTACATCTGATTTTGTTTCCCTCACCAGCAGCAAGGTCTAGCAGGTTCTGGCCTGAAAGAACCCTTCTTTTTTGCTGTTGTTTTTGTGGCTGGCCAGCAACAGGGATCGAACCCTGGACCTTGGCATTATCAATACCGTGCTCTAACCAACTGAGCAACCGGCCAGCCCAAAAGAACCCTTCCCTGGAGTCAGAAAGACCAAGGCTTAAATCCCTGCTCTACCACTTGACTGGCTTTAGGTAAATGATTTATTCTCTAGTTAAAGTAGCTCATGAGGTAGATAGTCCTATGACTCTACGCTACAGGTGGGAAAACAGAAGCTTATATAGGCTAATAACTCCTAGAAAGAGTGAGTGCAGGGTTGAGACTTGATCTTAATTCTGACTCCAGAACCAGAGCTCTTGGCCACTGGTCTTCTAGTGGCCTCAGTTTTTCATCTATAAAATTCAAATAGTGATACTACACAGGGATTAAATGGGTCTACGCAAAGTGTCTAGAATAGCGCCTGGCTCGCAGTAGTGCTCAAAGTAATTAGCTCTTTCCTGGGTGGGCAGAGACAATGAGTGGTTTTCTTCATAAATCTTGCCTAGCACACACAGGAGGCACTCAAAAATGCTTAATGGGTGCTTTGGACAAGTGTCTATAGTTTTTCCAGATTGAAAATTTCAACTCATCCTCCAAAAGGGAGGGAAGATGAAGGTAGAAGCTAATATCTGTGCTGTACTCACTCCATATCTGGCATGCCAGGAATGCACTAGGCACTCATTGATTATTTTCTCTCACTTGCATAGGTATTACTGTTCCCATTCTACAATAGACTTGCCCAGGATGGAGCTGGCACTCAAAGTCACGTGTATCTTGACTCCAGTAGTAGTAGTCTTTCCACTGCATGACGGCTTTCATACAGGATAAGACAAATTAAAACTTGCAGGACTGTTAAAATGCATTTTCCTATGTGGAAATGTTCACAAGCTATCTTAAACCAATTAAAAAGACCTAAAAATTGACAAGGGACATATAATAAATTTGAATACTTCAAATCAAACTTATTTTAGCCATTAGCAAAAGTTAACCATTCCTTTACTGTGGATGTCTGCCAATATTCTCTTAGAGATTTATGTTTTGTGAAGATAATATGAACAGAAGTGAGAGACAGAAACACATATGCTTACATAGGTCCTAATTTTACTGCCATGATGGAAACTGTACTAATGTAAGTTATTGATAAACCAATTTGAATGTCCTCAAATAGCAAAGATTTCCTTAATTCACAGATCTCACAATGTTTTTTTTATAAGGCTACAAGAAGGACTTGTGAAGATAATATAGTAGAATAACTGGCCAGAGTGGGGAAGAGGTAGGGACCTGAAATTTCTGTTAAAATGTAGTTATGTTCTATGTTTTAAGGGAACTGTAAGCTACTGGTAATAAATACAAGGAACATGCTAACATATCAGACAGAAAATAATTATTTGCTACAGCAACTATAGGCTGCTTTAGTGTTCAAATCACATGTGAAACCATCTTCTATGGTCTTCACTAGAGTTAGGTTTTGACTAAACGTTAGGCTAACTGCTTTGAAGGACTAGCTTCAGGGGAAACGACTTATTATAAAACCACATCTCACATTTCCTTGGGGAACAAATGCAGATTCTTTATGCTCTCACAGGCGAAGCAGCCACCTTCCTACAACAGGTCTGGCGCTGTCACGCCTGAGGAGCAGCCGAGCAGCTGGTGGGGCAGCAGTAGGGAAGCCCCAGCCCAGCCCTGGGGGCCGTGCTGCCACTTGCTGCTTCTCCAGGCCCTGCTCTCCTGACGGTCAGGGAGGAACAACAGTGCCTGCCCGCCCCTCCTCTGCGTGATCTCCCAACAAGCATCCAGGTGTGGAAGACTTCCACGACAACAACAAATGCCTTTTTGCTTGTGTTTTAAACGCTTGTGTCAGGCCTTCTCATTTGTTACCCAAATAATCCTTCGCCCTATTCTAGAATTTCAAGCCCATGAGGAGACTGAGAGCTCTCTCTCCCTACCCACCTCACCTCTCTTAGAGAATGTAAGCAGGTGTTTATTACAAGAAATTGATCAAAAAATACTAGAGTACGAGGATAACTACAGTAGCAAATGTCTTACTTAGACTGCATTATACTTTTATGTTTAGAAGTTAACTTGAAATAAGGAAGTTGGCAATGTCCTTTCTTCCCCCCTAGTTTAACCCCTGACCAGAAGCCAAGGGAATTTCTAAGCATGACAAGCCATCAACACCTTCAGTCTCAAAAAACATTTTTGGATATTTGTGCCAAGTAGTTTATAAAACAAGCATGGGCAAGGAAGACTGCCAGGAACGGCACAGAGAGTAGTTGATCTGCAATGATTTAGCCAATTTAAACTTGGAAACACACACAGGCATGAGAAATCTGATTTCTGAGTTTAGGGCAAGTTTTATCGCTGCCTTTATGGCCATGTAAGGGCAGAGAGTCTGTAAGTGCAGCGTGTACGCGCCTTAAAGGGGCTGCCCAACATGGCAAGTCATTATTCATTTCTCCATACTGTGTAGTGCTGTGTTGCAACAAACCCTTACAGAATAGCACTTTTTCACAATTTGGAATATTTTCAAGTGATGTTTATCCCCTTAAAGGGGCTGCCCAACATGGCAAGTCATTATTCATTTCTCCATACTGTGTAGTGCTGTGCTGCAACAAACCCTTACAGAATAGCACTTTTTCACAATTTGGAATATTTTCAAGTGATGTTTATCCCTCAGAAACGTTTTAAAATAGGAACCTTGTTCCTCTGGATCAACATTTGTGCCACATAAAATTTCAAAACAAAAAAGGATATAAACAAGAAATGTATTTATCTTTTGCAAAATATATATGGATCTACTGACAATGGGTTTCTTTGAAGGCTTTGGACAAACTCCTCGAACTTATTAGAACCTCAGCTGAAAAAATAAGATCATTGTATTGGAGAAATTTAAAAAGCTACAAGCTGTAAGAGGAGATTTTTCTGTATAGTAACTTTATTAATAGGATAGTATTCTTTCAGTGTAACTGAGAAGACGAATGATTGTGATAACAGCTTATCACTTTCTGGGCGCTGGTGGTTCTTATTGAAAGAGTAATAACTCTTTACATCTGTTTGATTTGACAGACTACAAAGTACTAACACATACATTATCTCACTTAATCCCTTAAGATAGGAATGGTTGCTACCATGTTACAGGTAAGGAAACTGGCGCTCAGAAAGCCTCCAAGGTCTCACTCCTGAGATGGAAGCAGACCAGAGACTTGCCAACCTTATAAGTCATACAGCTCAGCCTGCGCTAGACGTGTGACTTCGGGCAACTCACTCCCCTCTCCGCATCCCAGTGTCACTTCTGGTGTCAGTGGAGCTCAGGCTATGATGCTGCTCCTCAGGAGGGCCACCTTCACTGAAGGGGCCTGAACAGTACGTTCCCACCACATATGGCAGATGCCTGACAAAGTTTCCTTCTGTCCCTCCTGGCAAAGTTAGTGCTTAGGGCCTATTACAGAGTAGTATTCAGAAAAAGTAACTAATGAATGCAGAATTCCTTAATAGTAACAATGTATCTGCAAGCAAATCTTTGCTTGAGCTATTTAAGGAATGGGATCAGAAGATATAGGTTCTTACTTCAACACTGAAAGTTGTGTATAGTATTGTTAACTTTAAGAAGTAGCCTTCCCTATCCAGGATGACTAAATTTCCATAATGCTCACTCCCCAGGATCCAAGAGGGAGTCAACAAAACTGCACATTTCTCTTAGGGATTGGAGAATAAAGACGCCTAACCTCTGGAAAACTAATCAGGACCACCTACTTATTTAACACAACTAATGAGTATGTGTCATGTGGAAACAATTACCCATCATAATCAGTCTGGATTAGTTTCATGTCTAGAGGCAAGATTCTTATTTTTGATGATCAATTCTATAAGCCAAATGGGTTTAATTATTAATAAAGAATCCTACGAAATGTATATTTTGTTTTCCTAATAACTACAACAAAAAACCCAACCCCACAACCATTAAACAAATTCGAAAAGAACTATTTTCCAATAAAATTGATACCCTAAACCTACCTATCTTTCAGTTTACTGGTTTTACATCTAAACAGTTTACAATTGTCTGACAAATTTTCACTTGTTTTCAACTGTAATTCTAATTTACCTTTCTTTGTAACAAAAAAAATATATATATATTTCTCTTATGGGCTTTAAAAATGCATCACTTATAGATTCGTTAAAGCAGCTGAGTTCTCATTAAAAGCTCACTGGAAAATTCATATGACTCAGTGATGGATAACATAATATTGCATATTGTCACTTTGCTCTTGCTTTAATGTCTAGAAAATGCCCAGATGTTTAAATGGCCATATTTTCTACACAGTGTGGTTTAGCCTTCAGTGAGTTGTGGAGTAGCCTCTGCTCTCCTGACACTAGTTAATCGACAGTGCTGTCAAACATGTCACACAAACCGTGAATCACTGCTTTCTGCAGAAAGTGCTTAAACCTCCGGCACAGCTCAAGGCAGACAGCTGCACAGTTAGCCCTGCACCCACAGCAACTCTCTTCCCACAGAGAACTTTATAAATCATCTTTAAGATAATCCAAGGGCCTGAGTGAAGTCTTTAATAAAGATAAAAAGAAAAAGAAAAAATTTGTCAAAACAAATTGGTTGTCTTTCAGGGAGACAGCTTTTTAGCAGTTTTTCTTCTAAGACACTTTTTTTTCTCAAACAACTAGTGGAGCTCTCTTCATCTAAACAATCCGGAATTTCCAAAGAATGTTGTTTTTGCATCGCTAATATTTTCACATTTTTCTCCCCCTCTTTGGTCTTTCCCAGTATAATATAATCCTTTGCACCTGCAAAAGCTCCACAGACTGCTGACTGCCAAGAATCCACCACATGATCCTGCCGCCAGGACCAGAGGGCCTGTGTTTAAGGAGAAAAAAAAAATACAAGTTATTAAATATTTGAATTTATCGGAACCTCCTGTGAGTTAACTCTGGGGATGGGAACTTAAGTGAGAAGCTATTTTGGTGGCATTCTTCACTGATGACATAAGTGACTTTCCCAAGGACTTAACTGCATTCTAAAATAAGTCAAAGAAACAAGGGTGATAGCTACATTAGAGTGCTCAAAGGAAACAATTTTCAGGGAGTAAGTATGATACACACACACATACGTGTGTGTGTGCACGTATCATACATACACAGATAAAAATAATGATACTATATCTTTAAGATGATGAAATATTTTTAAATATTTCCCCTATAATTCTAAATATGTAAGTACCATAATTCACAAATTAGTCCAGAATACAGAACACCAAATTCCTCAGTTCTTTTTAAAATCCTTATGCATATTCACGTTTGAAGGATGCTAATTCTGTTACCTAAGTATTAATTTTAAATTTGTCAAAACATTTTTTGTACTGTTCATGTAATATATTGAGGATTATCCAAATATCCATACCAAGTTTCAAACTGAGCAAAATGATGGCAAAGACATGGTGCCTTGCTCACCACGAGTTTATGATCTAGTGGGGGACGAAATAAAGTCACATGAAATGGTGAACAGTGCTGAATAAGGCACTGGTCTTATCTCTGATCATATATTTAAACCCACAGTTCTCACAACCGCCACCCTAAGAGTCGGGTCCTATTATCCATCTTTGAACCAGGCTTTCTAACAGCAGAGCCTGCACAATTTTTTTTTCTTAGCTTTAGTGAGGTATAATTAACATCCAATAAGCCACACACATTTAGAGTATGCAATTTAATAAGTTTTCACACAAGCACACACACATACACACACACAAAATCATGGCCACAATTAAGATACTGAATTCATCCATGACCCAAAAAAGGTGTCTCTGTGTAAAAAAAAGTTCTCTTGTGTCCTTTCTTTCCTGCCCTTCCTTGCTATCCCTAAGTAATCTGATCTTTCTGTCTCTATATTATAGGCTAGTTTTATCTTTTCTAGAATTTTTCACAAATGTAATCATACATTAATTTTTTTTAAACTGGCTTCTTTCATTCAGAATTATTTTATCATTCATCTATATCATGCAGATATCGATAGTCCATTCCTTTTTTTTTTTTCATTTTTTTCATTTTTTTTTTAAAAGATGTCCGGTAAGGGGATCTTAACCCTTGACTTGGTGTTGTTAGCACCACGCTCACCCAGTGAGCAAACCGGCCATCCCTATATGGGATCCGAACCCGTGGCCTTGGTGTTATTAGCACCGCACTCTCCCGAGTGAGCCACGGGCTGGCCCTAAATGATTTTTTGTTTGTTTTGTTTTGTTTTGTTTTGTTTTTTCCTTTTTGTCTTTTTTACTAACCGGTAACGGGATCGCAACCCTCGGTGTTGCGCC
>NW_007730817.1:178590-179880 GCF_000696425.1 Galeopterus variegatus | reverse complement strand
TATTTTATTGAGGATTTTTATGTCTATGTTCACCAAGGATATTGCTGTATAGTTTTCTTTTGTTGTTGTTGTATCTTTATCTGGTTTTGTTATCAAGGTGATGCTGGACTCATAGAATGAGTTTGGGAGAGTGGCCACTGTTTCAATTTTTTTGAACGGTTTGAAGAGTATTGGCATTAATTCCTCTTTAAAGGTTTGGCAGAATTCAGCAGTAAAGCCATCCAGTCCTGGGCTTTTCTTTGCTAGGAGACTGCTGATTACTGCTTCAATCTCATTGCTTGTTACTTGTCTTTTCATGGTTTCTATTTCTTCTTGGTTCAGTCTTGGCAGTTTATATGTATCCAAACTTTTATCCATTTCCTCCAAGTTTTCAAATTTGTTGGCATATAATTGTAATAGTCTCTAATGATTCTTTGTTTTTCTGTGGTGTCAGTTATAAGGTTTTCTTTTTCATTTCTAATTTTTGTTATTTGGGTCTTCTCTCTTCTTTTTTTAGTTAGCCTGGCTAATGGTTGTCTATTTTGCTTATCTTCTTGAAAAACCAACTTTTGGTCTCATTGATCTTTTGTATTGCTTTGGGGTTTCTATTTCATTTAGTTCTGTTCTGATCTTAATTTTTTTTTTCTGTCTACTAATTTTGGGATTAGATTGTCCTTGTTTTCCTAGTTTTTTGCAGTGTGATGTTAGGTTGCTTACTTTTCTATTCTTTTGATGTAAGCATTTATTGCAAGAAACTTCCCTCTTAGTACTTCTTTTGCAGTATACTACAGGTTTTGGTATGATGTGTCTGAGTTTTCATTAGTTTCAGGGAATGTTTTTGATTTCCTGTTTAATTTCCTCTTGGACCCATATATCATTTAGAACATGTTGTTTTATTTTCATGTGTTTGTATAGTTTCCAGAGTTTCACTTGTTTTTGATTTTTAGTTTTAATCTGTTGTGGCCTGAAAAGATACTTGAAATAATTTCAATTTTTTAAATAATTAAGACTCGATTNTATACCTAATTTGCTGAGAGTCTTTATCATGAAGTGATGTTGAATTTTGTCAAATGTTTTTCTGCATTTGTTGAGATAGTAGTATGGTTTTTGTTCCTAACTCTGTTGATGTGGTGTATCACATTTATTGACTTGCATATGTTGAACCATCCTTACATCATCCCTTCTGGGATGAATGCCACTAGATCACAGTTTATAATTTTTTTGGTGTGGTGCTCTATTCTCTTTGCTAATATTTTATTGAGGATTTTTATGTCTATGTTCACCAAGGATATTGCTGTATAGTTTTCTTTT
>NW_007730817.1:174854-176934 GCF_000696425.1 Galeopterus variegatus | reverse complement strand
TGTTGTGGCCTGAAAAGATACTTGAAATAATTTCAATTTTTTAAATAATTAAGACTCGATTCGTGACCTAACATGTGGTCTATCCTGGAGAGTGTTCCATGCATTGTGAGAAGAATGTATATTCTGTGGTGATTGGATGAAATGTTCTATAGATATCTACTAAGTCCAGTTGTTCCAATGCGTAGTTTAAGTCCTGTATTTCTCTGTTGATTTTTTGCTGGTTAGCTCAGTTGGTTAGAGTGCAGCCTTATGACACCAAGGTCATGGATTCAGATCCCCATACTGGCCAGCTACCCCCCACGCCCTAAAAATCAAATCAATAAATATTTGTTGAATAAAATTTATTGCATGCTATGCATCAAGCACAGTTCTAAGCATGGAGTATATACAGAGAGTTCCCAATTTGTAATGGTTTGATTTAGCAATTTTTCTACTTTATGATGATGCAAAAGAGATATGCATTCAGTGGAAACTATACTTTGATACCCATATAACCATTCTGTTTTTCACTGTTAGTATAATATTCAATAAATTACATGAGATATTCAACACTTTATTATAAAATAGGTTGTGTTAATGATTTTCCCAACTGTAGGCTAACATAAGTGTTCTGAGCATATTTAAGATAGGCTGAACTGAACTATGATGATTGGTAGGTTAGGTGTGTTAAATGCATTTTTGACACATGATATTTTCAATGTACATTGGTTTATTAGGACATAACCCTGTTGTAAGTCGAGGAGCATCTGTAGAATCAAATGAAATAGATAGGGTTCCTGATCTCATAGTGCTTATATCCTGACTGAGGAAGATTAACAACAACCACAGCAAAAGGATTATTTCAGCTCATGATAATGCAGTTGAGAGAGGGTTAATATGAGCGTTATCATTAATCTTTTTAAGACTCAACAGCAATAAACTAGAAGGCAGAAAAAAAGAAAGAAAATGTTCATCCTGAGCTTGTAATACAGTTTAGTTATCTGCAACCTAATTAGCAGTTTCTTGGCATGAATGTACCCTCACAATTTATGGCTTGGGCAAGGCCTTCCTGTTTTGTATTTTATGTCCTAGCTTTGCTAACACTGAAACTGATAAGATAAATCTTCTTCTTCTACCTTATCAGCTTTGGGAGCAGTAACGATGAGAGGTACTAGCATTGGAGGTTTAAGTACTGTTCTAGTCCATTCCCTGGCAATTAACACAATTTCTTAAGACATAGCCATTGCTGTCCTCAAAGAAAATAAATTTGAATTAGGAAAGAGAAACAAGGCACTAGATATTTCACAGTCCTAAATTTCTGAAAGGATTCAGTTACTCATTTCTCCCGAAAAAAAGTACATTTTTCATAAGAAAATTCCAAGTGGAAAAAACATTCTTCTTTCATACATAGCATGGTTCTCTGTGATATCCCATACATATTCTGTTGAGGCCCTTCTACATCCTTTTAAAATTAGCAGTGACTTCCTTGAAAAACGGAATTCTGTCTTTCTTTGTTTCTTCATCTTCTCAAACAATATCCTGCCCGTAGTACATGATTAATAAATACTTGTTGAATCTGTGAATATTGGATAAAGAGACCAGTGTCTACATTTGAAATCCAGTTCTGCAACCTACTGGCAGTGTGACCTTGCTCAAATTACTTAACTTTTCTTCATTTCCATTTTCTCAATTGTTAAGTAAGAATAATAATATTTTAATTGATTGGTTATAACAAAATTTAACCATATGTATGTATATATATGTGTGTGCACATATATGTATATGTGTATATACATCCTTCTGCCTCTTTCTCCTAATACACTTCAACCACTACATTATTATTTTAAGACTAATATTAGTAAGTTTCCAAAATGGTGATTCTTGATACATTATAATAGATACTTAGCCATTACCAGTTAATGCTGGCAATACTGCTTGATATACGGTCATAGCTTGGTATCCACAGGGGATTTGTTTCAAGACCCCCAGTTACCAAAATCTACAAATGCTCAAGTCCCTTATGTAAAGTGGCATAATATCTGCATATAACCTATACATATCCTCCTGTCTACTTTAAATCATCTCTGAATTACTTATAATA
>NW_007730817.1:165244-174128 GCF_000696425.1 Galeopterus variegatus | reverse complement strand
TTGAAATTTATTAGAGAAAAAGAGGCAGAAGGACAGAGAGAAGAAGCAACAAACTTGCCTTATTTTCCAACCTGTAGATCTAATTCCAGAAGAGCTGATCTTGCAATGTCTGTTTATGGAAAACTCATTGAAAAGTCCCATCATATTAATGAAACGAGTGATATGTCCTTGCCTAAAACAAGCCCAGTAGAAATTTAGGGGAAAAAAAATTGTCTTCAATTAAAGATAATAGGGTAGAGAGAAAAAAAAAATCACACAAATGAGTAGTTTTTGTCATTTTTTAATGTTTGTTATATATTTGTGGAATCAGTAGATGAGGAGTTATTGATAAATAATTTGACAAAATTAAATGAGATATTAAAACTTCTAGAGAACAAACTTTCTTTGGCAAGGTGAAAACACATAGTGGCAGAGATTCACCAGTGTTTTTAAAATGAATGGTAATAAGATAATATCATGGTTAGGACAATCAGCTTAACACCAACAGGTATTTGGTTTAGACTGTAATTTAACAGGAGACAAAATGGCAGTGTTGAATTTCAAGAATAATTTCTGTAAGAGATGGAAACTATAGCCTTTAAGAGGATTTGAACCTTTTCTTCTTTGACCACTGGGAAGAGCTTTATCTGCTCTCAAGAGGCCCTAAAATAACTGTCTGATCTTTCAACAGGTGTATCATTCCTAATTCTGTGGTGCCTCATCCTGCAGTGATCATAAGGGGTTATAAGTTGATTTAGAAATAGCAACAACAAGTGATTCACCTTTCTATATTGCATTCTTACCTTGGGTAGCAAATGACTGTGAGATTTCCAGTCACTTGCACGCCTTTCTGACTAGGCAATCTGTGTAATCCAAGGGCATTCTCTAGCCCCTAGTAATCTAAACAGCATCTTTGTTTGGAATGAAATTAGACAGAAAATTATCTTTGCAGTCTTCAAAACACAGAAACCACTCCCAGAAGTAAGCCATCGAAAACATAGATAAACAGCAGACCCCAGGAGATGGAAAAAAATAAAATAAAGTGTTTTTATCACTGGGCCAGCTAGATATAGGGTATAGTGTAGGAGAACGTGGAAACTGGTTACACATTCCATACCACGCCAGGATTTACCATGACAGATACTTATAATAATCTATTTAGCTCTCCACTTAAATGTAAATGTTTGGTTCAATCCCCACCTGGAATTTCTGGGTTTATATCATTGTCAGGTAACCAATGTCTTCTTAGTGGAATATTTCACTGAAAATATCTCTATTTTTCTTCATTCACAGATTCACAACCTTACATGCTCCTTAGTCCTGAAAAAGTGAGTGATGAGGGGGTCAGGAATGGAACAGGTAGGAAAATCTTCCCTAGTCTAATACACTATTGGCTCTTTACCTAATTTCTGTTGATGAATGAAAATGGCCTTTGGAGATGCTGGTGATTTGAAAAAAATTACAATCCTTATCAGGTGTTGGTTAGCATCTCTCAGACCATCAAGTCTTTTATTAATTCATTCCATAAAAATATATAAAGTGCCTATGCTATCCCCCAAATTGTACTGGGCCCTAGACATAGTGCATTTAATGAGACAGCCATAGCTCCTACCTGCATATGAGTTTGCAGTGTAGAGATGAAGGCAGATACTAACTGTAAGGCAGAATGTAAACAAATATGGGCAGTCAAGTGTTACATATGGAAGCACACAGTGCTACGGAAACACACCATAGGAGTATGTTTCTCCTACTTTTTCCAACTGGTAGAAAAAAAAAAAAAGGACATCAAAGTTATCCTCATCTGAGAATCCAGTGCAAATGATTTAATTTCCTGGGCTTTCATTTCCTTGGATAAAAGTAGGGGGGCTTGAAATAAAAGAATTCTAAGGTTCTTTCCAGTGACAAGGTGCTGGAATCCTATTCTAACCTCCCCAGTTCCAATGGCATATTCATGATCTTCTGTTGTGCAAGATTAACTTGTGGATTTCTTGGGACTAATTGCAAACAATAGTTATGTCTTTGATCATCTCTAGAGTGTCAGCTGTGAAGCTCAGTTTTGGAATTCTGAGATGCTTATTCACCTCTACTGGAAATGCTCTGCTCAGAAAGCCCATGTGGTATCCCAAGTGTTTCCCAAATGCCCCCTTTTTTGTGTGTGCACCAAGTTGGATGGGGTACTACTCTTATGATTCACAGCAAGCTATCGCATGCCCTGAAGATGCTGCCTCAGAAGGTTGTACCCTCTCATTTTCTCCCTCTGAAGCAACCAAGTGGATTAGCAAGAACCCCAAATTATTATTCTTAGACCTCTCATTACCAAAATAAGGAGATGAGTCACATATACACAGAGACATGTAAACATCCCTTTGTTTTTCACAGCCTCTGAGGTAAATATGCAAATGGATTCTGTGGCAGAGGCTGTAGTATGACTCTCTTAATATCTTTAACAGTTCTTCTCTTGTTTTCCTCTACTACTGAGGCCAGAAAAAGAAAAATGCAGAACTCCCAGTCTCTTTTTCAGGTCAGGGTAGCCATATAACTCAATTCTGGCCCATGAGATATAGTTGGAAGTCAATGGAGACTAAGAACACTTCTTGTTGCTTTGCTTTTCCCATTCTTCCTGCTTGGCACATGCCTGTGATGGCTAGCAACATAGCAGCCATCGTGAAACCAGGAGGATGAAAGTCATTTGTAAGGTTGATGGAGCAGGAAAAGAATGAAATTAGTTCATTAATGACACTTCAGAGAAGCTGCCTCAGCTTTGGAAAAATCTGCATTAAACCAGCTATTTTAAGTGCTTTTGGGGTTTTTGTTTGTCACAGATGAATATAACCCTAACTGATCAACTTCTAATAATAATACCGATCATATATATAAGGGTAATGTACAGAAACTTCAGGGTGGCCTTTTTGTACTTAGAAGCAGCCTGAAATTGATCAGAACCTGCATTTACTTGTTTAGGTGGTGTAAAATCATCTTGATTTTTTCATACCATTATATCTTTTAGGTGTGAGATTTTTGATCAATAAATATTGAATATTCATACTAAATGGAAATAAAGCTGCTGGCATCAACTTGTCTTGACAAGAAGATAAAAATACTTTTCATTTTGAGAAGCCTAGAGTTGTGACCACTTTGAAGTCAATGATGAGGTGCTGTGGGATAGAGTCTAAGACTGAAAATAAGTGTTTTTAAAAATGCAAGATTGCCTCAAGCTGCATATCATGAGGCATATTAGATAAAGGTTCCAACTCTAGAGAAGACATTTCTCAGATATTTAAACATTTTGGAAATATAAGAGGTTATGTCTTATTAAACAAAAAGTGCTTTGAAAATACCACTCTAGGCTCTAGAGTTAGACTACCTGGCTCAAATCCTTGCTGTTTAAGCAAGTCTGGACAAGTTATGTAACTTCACTAATGCTCAGTTTCCTGATTTGTAAAAAGGAGTAATAACAGCAATTACCTCCTAAGACTGTATATACTCAGATTGTATACAGTTAAATTTCTAGTTAGTGTTATCTATTATAATTGTCATGGTAGAAGCTTTACCTTGAAGGATTATTTACATTTCATTTTTTATTGATATAAAGTTTCTTTCCCCATGTTTAAGTTATATTAGTCTTTATGGCCAAGAGGTCATTACTATTATTTTTTTAATAGATGATATGTAATCCACTAGACTCCTTGGAGTGCTTAGAGCTCCTTGAAAGCAAGGAACGTTTTGCCCAGTGTCAAGCCCAGTGTTTGGCACATAGCAGGGGCTTAATAAACAATTGTTAAATAAACAACTGAGTGAATGCTATGAAAAGACAGAAAAGAATTCCCTTGGGAAACTCTTTATCACATTACATTTCTGAGGGACCAAATAGAAGATCTACATTTAGAGCATAAAGCCCCCCAGTGTTTCTGGATACTAACTTCTGAGCTCCTAGAGCTTGCTTTTGTCCACAGTATTACCAGCACTGTGAAAACAACTCAAATTGTCTGGGTTCTCTTTGTTATTTAATTATTAGTTTTGTTTGTTTTGTTCAAGTGGGGTAGCAGTGGTGTGGGAATTAAATTTAAGCCATTGAGTTATTTGTTAAAATCTAACATTTTCAAGCAGGCAAAAGCAGAACCAAAACAGGAAACAGATTTCATCAAGTCTCAAAAAGCCAGTTTTGTGTTTCTGTTGACCCTACAGATAGAATGTAAGTGCATTATTTACAATAATACTTTTGTATTCGGAAAAATGATTTGGTTAACAACAGGTCTTCTTTGGAATTTTTTGGCTATGGTTGACTGGTATGCATTGTCCATAAACACAAAATATAATTATAGATGAAAATATAAACTTAGATAGGAATTCGACAGATGGCCCTGATTACCCTAGGCATGCTTGGGGTCAACCAGAAACTCTTATAAAGAGAGACAATAAAGCAATGATTTTAGATTTTGTCATTACAGAGCAAGCAGAATAAAGAAATTCCTGAAGACATTGAACTACAATTTTCTGAACTTCAGTTTAGATGAAAAGTTGATGTCTGCCATCTTGTTGATATTTGACACATTCTTGGGTACTGGATCCCTTATTAATTCCATTAGCTTTGTTTGGTCACAAATAACAAAACAAACCAAAATAGCTGTGGCTTAAACTACTTAGAAGTTTCTTTCTCTTTCATGTTAAAGAAGTCCAGAGATAAGCAGTCCTAGATTAGTATAAGCATATTAAGTATTCTTAAGTATTTTATCACCAAGGTAGGGTGAAACTCATGCATTTTAATGAGAACTTTGGCAAATTTGAGAGATTCCATGCAATAGTTCTGCTGTTTTGATTAAAATGAACTCTTTGTGGCTCTTAGCTAATTCCAAAACTCATACTTACCCTTAAATAACAAAGCTTTGCCACAATTTAGAATATTTTTAAAAAGTGATATAGAATGCTACATGGATTTAGGAGCATTTTGGATTGAATGTACCCCCAGGCTTAAGTTGAAACTAAACTCCCAAGATGGTAATGGAAGGTGGGGTCTTTAAAAGGTGTTTGGATACGAGCACTGTGCCCCTGTGAATGGATTGATCCATTCATGGGCAAATGGGTTGATGATTTAATGGGTTGTCATGGGTGAGGTTCTGATGGCTTTATAAGGAGAGCACATAAGAAAGTTAGCTCTTTTGCCTTTGCTGTTCTCACCATGTGATTCCTGGTCACCATGGGACCCTGTATAGAGAGTTCCCACCCAGAAGAAGGCCCTCGCCAGACATGTCTTCTGGACCGTGGACTTCTCAGCCTCCAAAATAGACATCAATATTTTTTTTTAAAGTTTCGAAAATATGTTCACACACACTGTGTGTGCGTGTGCATGCGTGTGTCCCAGGATTGCTAAATTGGAATAGACAAAGATTTTTTTACATGTAATTCTGTAATTTCTTTTTTATAGTATCCATATATCCATGCAACAGATATATTTTTCCACAAACATTGTAGGTCTACAATGTGCTAGTTACCTGCATATTGTTTTAAGACAGTTCTTGCCCTAAAGAAGCTCCAAATCCATAAATAGAGAACTCCAAAGACACATGCTATGTTCCAGGTGGTAAAGGCTGTCACAGAAGGAAACATGAGGGTGGAGAGTGGGGAAACCCAGAGGGGCTTATAACTTTCTTTGCCAGGTGGGGTAAGAGAGACAAAGTCTGTACAGAAGAGTATCTGGCAGGGCCTGAGAGTCTTGTGCTATATGTCAGAGAACCATCTCAGCCATAATTTTTATTCAGTCAGATCACATCTTTAATCAGCTGTGCCATTAGTGCCCTTGAAGCAGTTCTGCCACTCCCATAGACAGAGACTCCCAAATCTGGCTTGGGGTGAGTGAATAGGAAAAGCCAGTGCCCAGAAGCTAGGCACCTCTTTAGCATGCATTCAAGGCTGCTGGCCTGAATGACAAACAAGGGTCAGCAAGGCTTGACCTAGAAAGACAAAAAGCACGGGAATATCCCCATTCTTCAGGCCCTCCTCTGCATTCTCATTTAGAAGAAAAATGTAAACTGAAATCTCTTCAAACATAAATTCCACTCAGACAACCACAACTCTGTTGAATTTGCCGATGTTAATAACTTATGTCTGTGCCCTTCAACATTTTCAGTAATTCAATTTATTATGAGCCCAGATTCACCCATCAACAATTTTCATTTCTATCCAGATCATCTTCAGTGCCCTCATCACTTCAGAGAAAGCATCACCTGAGCTGAAAACACAGTTTTTTTCATCCTTCCAGGCATCAAAGTTATCTGCCAAGTATAGCTTTAATACTTGTGTAATGTGTGTGTAATGTGTATGTAATGTGTATCCAGATTAAGGCATAAGACTCTTTTATAAGAATAATTTTTCCATTGCTTCCTTTAAAAAAATCCAGTATAATTTTGAATTTAAGTATCATGCATTGTTTTAAATATCCTCTAATTGATCAGATATACACACATGCGTATATTTATTAAAAACTCAATGTAGATTTTGTTTAGTTATTAAATATTTTATAGATAGAGAAAAGTACAGAAAAATATATAATAGTCACCTCGTACCCACTACCTACAACAACATTTTGTCATATTGGTTTTCAGAATTTCTAATCCTTCAGGCCCGATGACTTTCAGCCTTGTGAGGTTGGCAAATGTCCTTCCCATGCATATTTTACACTTTTACAGCATATATATGCATGTACTCATAATGTCATGCGGTATTGTTTTGTGCAATTTTAATTTATGTAAGTATTATATTGAACATATTTTACAACATGCTTTTGTACTCAATATTATTGTCTTTGAGATTTATAAATATTGGAACATTAGCCCTCATTCATTTCTTTTAAATGTTAACATGATATATACATACACTCTGATTTACTTTTTTCATTGTTTATAGATACTTTTAATATTTTTTTGCTACTATAATTAAAGAAATAAACTTTCCTGTACATGTCTTCTTTTGTAACATGTAAGAATTTCTGTAGAAAATACACTTATAAATGAAGTGATTTGGTCATAGTTGAACAGTCAAGTTCAACTTTCATAAATATTGCCAAACTGCTTTGAATAAATATTCCCTTTTCTCCACATTCCTTCCAACATTTGGTATTCAGCTTTCAAATTTTATCAGTCTGAGAGTCACAAAATGGTATCACATTGTATTGCAAAAACTTCACCAAGTGTGTAGCTTTTCATTTTTTAAAGGGTGTCCTTTGATGAATAGACATTTTAAATTTTAAAGTTATCTAATTTGTAAATATTTTCTCTCTTGAGTTAAGAATTTTGTATCTAGCCGGCCCGGTGGTGCACTGGAGAGCCTGGCGGCACTCCCACCAAGGGTTCGGATCCCATGTGGAGACCGGTACCCGCTCACTGGCTGAGCGCAGGGTTGCGATCCCGTTACCAGTCAGTAAAAAAGACAAAAAGGAAAAAAAAAAAAGAATTTTGTATCTTGTTTAATATTTTTTTCTTCTTCATAAAGCAAGATCATAAAATATTCTGTAAAGTTTTAGGATTTTATTTTTACATTTTTATATTAATTTACCTTGACTTGACTTTTGTTGGTAGTGTAAAGTGGGAATCAAATTGTATTATTTCCAAATGGAAGACCAATTGTCTCAGGACTATTAATTAAACTGCCCTCCACTATGGCTTTGCAATGCCTCCACAGCCATTGATCAAGTTTCCATATATGGGCTTTCTGGTCTGTTTCACTGGTTTACTTATCTATCCTTGAACTAAGACTATGCTTTCAAAGTAAGTATTGATACCTCGTTGTGAGATTTTCTGCATCTTGTCCTTTCTTATAAAAATTGCCTGGGCAGCCCCTGCTGCCCAGCAGAATGCAGGAGCATACCCAGGAACTTAGGCAGGAGCTATGCACAGCCCCCACCACCTGAAAGAAGGAAGGAGTGTGCTGAAAACCTCATTTCCACACAGGTAGTCCACCACAGACACTACCACAGATACTACTGCTGCAAGGGTGGCTTGCCACCACAGTAGCAGCCACAGCCACTGTGAAGGTAGCCTGTCACCCACTTGAATGCATTGACACAAGGAGATTCACCAGTGGAGACTGGAAAAAGAAGAGAAAGTCTCTCTGCAAAGCCCACTGCAGAGTAATAGAAGAAGCAACTGCTCTACCAGATGACCAGAAATCAACATAGAGATACTAGAAATACAAAACAAAACAAACAAAAAAAAAAAAAAGAAAAGAAAAGAAAATATGATGCCATGAAAGGAATACATTAACTCTCAAGTATCAGATCCCATAGATCAGGAAAAACTTAAAATGACTGAAAAGAAATTTTGAGCAATAATCTTAAAGAAACTCAACAGGATATGAGAAGACTCAGTTAGAAAACATAATGAAATAAGAAAAAATACCCAGGATATGCAGGAGGAAATTGACAAAGAGATTAATATCTTAAGAAAGAATGTTTTTTTCAAGGGGGAGCAAGATGGCGACGGGTCTGGAGTGAGCGTGCCAGAGGACAGAGAGAGCCTGTGAAGTGTGCGCTGTGCTGCCAGAGTACTATTTGCATTTCCAAGAGCAACAAAAAACAAATAAATCACTGATCAACTAATCTACAACAAAAAAAGCAACTACAGTCTCAAGGTTTTAGGGCCGATGCAAAAGAAGATTCCTGAGAGCGCCGCAACCGCGCCGGGAGACCGAGCAGCCCAAGGCAACAAAGGCCAGGAAAGACGGCAGTGGCGATGCAGAGACAGAGAGGAAGGCACGGGATCGGCCCAGCTCTGGGAGCTTTGTGAGAGACCCCCAGCACAGCCCCGCTTGGGGGACAAAGGCCCGCCTGGCCCCCGCTTACCACACCAGGCTAGGCGCCGGCACCACTGCTGCCTCCATTTTCTCCGGGGGGGGGCAGAGCCGGCCGGCTCTG
>NW_007730817.1:155931-165234 GCF_000696425.1 Galeopterus variegatus | reverse complement strand
AATAAAATTATCCTTATTTGTGGCAAATACATTGCAAGTGTTCCAGTGTTTGCCAGTTTGCACAACTCCCCAAAAACTGATTAAAGGTCTAAGCGCTGGTCTCTACAGGAGGACTTCTTAAAATTTACTTTACTAGTGTGTCAGTAGCATTTTTAGTTCTCTCCATTACATAATTGCAAACAAATACTATGAGTATTACTAATTTGAGTCTATTTTTCCACACTGCAGTTTTCATATCCATAGGCATTAATGATTTTTTCTATAGCTTTTTTCCTATGAAGAAACATTTTGGAGTAAATTATATCTGAAGAGGCACATTGAACTGTTCAAAATATTGGTGTTAGTCTCTAGCTACTCAACAAGGGTGCCAACAAAGGACTGAACAATGGGGTCCTCACTACTTAACAAACAACCTTCAGCCAGTACAACCAACCATGTTTTGACTCTACTGGGGTCATCCCCAGTGTGTCCTATTTAGTTCTTATTCCATGCTATTCAGTCTGTGTTACAGTGACTGCTTTTTGCTTCAATGCTGTATGTGTAAGTCTCAGTTTTAACACAGGCACTTACTTAAAAAAAAAATTGAATATGAAGTCTACATAAATTGATGTCAGTGGAAAGCTTAGCCATCATCAGAATTTTGCAAAGCATTTTGACAGCCAGCCATTTGATGAGTGCTTTTCCTTCTCTCTGTGGGCTCAGAGATCCCCTCTTCCAACAGCTGTATAGTAATCCACTGCAGAGTAGGCAATGGAACCATCTCTTTAAACTCTTTCTTCCCTAAGGACTATGTCTTATTTAATATGCACACTGAAAAGAACCCTCTTCCCTCCATAGGCCCAACCTTCTGCTCCAAGCCCAAAGGATTAGCAGAAAAACCATCATTAGTTTCTGTGGCTTTCTATGTCCCTGGTAGCTAGACATTATGATTGTGTGATATTATCAACCAACAATAATAACAACTTCCTCATGGGATGAAGAGAGGTGCATTGGAAAGAATGTGGGTTTTTAATGGCTTAAAGACTCTTCAAATTGAAGCCCCTCACTTGCTGTGTGTGGTACCTTGGACAATGCATGCTTTAGACATCTGGGATCCTGTTTAATAAGGTTGTGAAATATCATGCATGCTGAAGTAGTACATTAAACAATTATGAAATATGTGGCATTTGAGGTAGAGACTTGGGAATCTGTGAACTGGAAATAAGTGAAACATAAAAATCTAACTACTGTTAAATAAAATTATGGGAGGTCACTATTTCAGACTCAAAAGACCAGAGTGAAAATCGAAATGGAGTCATCCCTGCTAAGTTCCTAAACTAAGTTGTGGTGTGACCTTCCAAGAAATCAGGAGAGAGAGATGACAGCCAATTTTCCAAACAGGACAGTTTAAATCTTCAATAGGCGTGACAACGAGGTTCCCTCTGCTTTAATCCTTACATGAAAAAGGACAGCCTGAAGTAACTGATGTTAAATAATCAGTTATTTTTCTATTGTTTTGTCTCCCTGTCTCCACCTCACAAGAAAAGTAACTTTGAAAGGACCAATCCACTTTGTGTTCTTTGTTTCTTCTTTCTTCAGCCTTTTCTGCCTATAAAACCAATCTCCTCTGCTCAGCTTATTGGAACATTTATTCTACCTTACAGAATGATATGTTGCTAATTCTAGAATCACAATAAAGCCAAGTAAGAATTTTAACTGGATATGTGGTAATTTTGTCCTTTGACACTACCAAAGAGTGAAAAAGGAGAGAAAAATGTTCTTAGGTTTGCTGCATGGCTAAGCTGCCTCACGTGAAAGCCTGTATCCTAGACAAGAGCCGTCACTCAGGGGTGTTGGTCCTCAAATTTGTAGGGTTGGATTGGAAGTAGCCATAATGCCTGACGTGCATGACTTCTTCAGCCATCATGGTTCAGAGAGTTCTCTTCGTCTGTTCTACTTCCACTTGTAACTAGGTGGGTTTGGGTGCTATATGTCAAGGAAAATAATTGGAGAAATAGGTAGAGTTTATTTTTTGCACCCTCACACAAACACTCTCTTGCTTTTGCCTTGCCCCTTGTCATGAGTCTCTACTCTTTCCTTATGTCCCTCTCTAATATTGACTTTTGAAATACTGCTTGTCTGGTTTCTTTATTTATGGACTTTCTATGTTTTAGTTGCAAATGGTGGAGTATCAGCTTTACCTAGCTCACTAGTTCCTCACCCCAGTTTCAACCCCTCCACTATCTATGACCTTCCTTTCTTCACATTTTTCTCCAACTTTTAATTCCATTTTTATACTTTTGTTAAACAGGTTTCTATGTCAATTACTAAAGCATAAAGACCAAAAATCAGTCCAGTTTCCTGCCCTCAAGGAGTTCACAGTAAATAGAACACTAATGGAAATCCATTGATTGATATTATAGTATATTGATTAATTCTCAAACTGTGTATTGAATGACTGCTAAGTATCAGTCTCTCATTTTACTACTGGTAAGTAAAGTGAGCTTGTTTTCATCATGGATTTACAATATAGTCTGTGGATAAAGAATAACTGTACAAATAAATAAATAATTTCCAACTCTGATCGAGTGATACAAAGAGGTAGCAAATGCTACCAGGGAGCTCTTAAGAAGGGAACAGAAAATCTAGTTTTGCATATCTTCTGCCTTATTTACCCATTGAGCACTCAAGCCAGATGGATTGAGCTCAGGTAAGCATTTTCAGAGAAAGTGAGGTCTTAGCTGAAGGAAGAGTAGGAAACTTATGCAAGCATTATCTTATTTAATACCCATAAAAATCTCTATGAAGTATTATTTAATTTTCATTTTATAAGTAGAAAATTGAGACTCATAGACTCCATGAATAAAGAGGATGTTTTTAATACCCCTAGCACACAGTAGGCACTGAGTAAATACACAAGAAATGAATGAAGAAAGTCAAACCAAGAGCTGCTAGACATGAAAATCTATGAAATTAACCACCGCACTACTTTGTCCTGAAGGGACATGATTAATTCTGTATGAAGTGTTTTGGAAGATTTAAAAGAAAAAAAACAAAAAAACCCTACCCTAAATAGCTTTGTAGTAAAAGACTTTCATTTCTTCCTCTAGCCTGGGTATTTTCTCCTTCCTCTTATCGAGATGCCCACAGCTCATTGTGTAAAATGAAGGAAAATGTAGAGACAGAAAATTTGGGAAATGAAGCTCTTTGAGGGGGGGACTTCTAACCTATGCTTCTATATTAGTTCAATCTTTATATTGTAAATGTCTCTGGGCAGCAGCCATGATTCCATTTGTTCTGTGTATATAACAACACCTGTCATTCCTGGAGAAGTGACTTTGACTTTTCAAATCATTCTCTTTGAAAGGCTTTTTATGGTCCTGGTAGCCAGACATCATGTTTGTGGGAGATTGTCATCAGTGGTTTGAAAAAATATATACTCTTTGCCCAAAATCTTTCAGAGGTTATGTACTTACTTTTCTCAGACTTGTGAAATTTTGAGAACTGTAGAATGAGAAAAAAAAAAAAAGAAAGCAAGGGATGATTCAAATCTGGGAAGGCTTCCTGAGAAAGGTGAAGCTTGAGTGAAATTTTGAAGAATGAGTGACGATCAGCAACATGAAGGTGAGAAAAAGGAATTCCAGGAAGTAAGAAGAACATACACAAAAGTATAGAGGCACAAAAGAGTGTATAACACATCTGAGCAAGTGCAAGTAGTTCCAGATGTCCAGAAGGAAAGGTCCATGTTGGTAAATGGCAGGAGATGAGAATAGAGCAATAATACATTTAGTATATTTTTGCTATACAGCTACTGTCAAAAACTCAGGTGTGACAACTGACATGTACAAGAGAAAGGGCATTTTAATCTGTTTACCCATATTTTTCTCTGAAGTTTACCTTCTGTATTATGTTATATCATTGGAAAGCATATACAAGTACCTCAACCCTCGATGTGCACCAGAATTATATGGGAAACTTTTTTTAAATGTAAATTTCCTGGGGCTCAACTCTATCTAAATAAAACAACATATTTTCTGATGAAGACACATCTTAGATATTCATTTAGTAGGAATAAATGAATAAATCTGTGTATTATGCTTTTATTAAAACTAAGTCTTTTACTGAAAATGCACTGTTCTATATACAACTCTAACACAGGCTTTTTCATACCTTGCAAGGTGTGACAGATAATCTGATAAAAAAATTTGTTCTAATATGCTAGAGACAGACAGAAAGCTGTGTTACATGTACACTTTATTTACGGAAACATTCTGAAGACAATGTTTCTACTTTTGTTGCCTAACTGGAAAAAGTGACTAGCATTGTATACTTTGGGTGAAATGCAAAGGTTGCTGTTATGACACTTAGTGGAGTAGATATCTGAGAAGAGGTGTTGTCCTTGAGTCACCTCACAAGTCATTTCACATAAGACTTTGCCCACTGTACCTTTCCATAAGGCAAGCTTTCTTCTTTGAGATTTAGAACTTTCCCTAAAGGTAGTATTGTTCGTGAATAGGCCAACGGGTGGAGAAATCAGCAGTGCTGGAGACAAGTGCACAAAATGCCTTCCTCAGCTCATTCTGTACTTGGTTACCTAGAATGACTCTCTGCCTAGCTTGGAAATTTGTCTTCAGCCACTTGTTGAACAAACTCTAGAGGCTTTGTCTTAACTGTTATGGGCTTTCAGCAAATGCATGTTGGCTAATGGATGGCAAAAATTCAAGCAACGCCAAAAGCCAGAATTAAGTGGGATTATCCTATGGCTGGACTTTTATATCAATTTTTATTTCATTTTGTTTCAGTGAAGACAGGTATTATGTCTCACTCAATTTTGTATCTTTAGGGTCTGCAGCAGCTATTTTTAATAAATATCCAATAATTGTGAGTTCAATACTTTTGAAACATTTTCAAAGCTCAGAAAAATGTTATAGAAAAGTAAAAAGCAAAAGACTTTCACAAAAAACTTCAAAGGATGCATATTCTTTTCAATATCACAAAAACGCATACATTCACATGTATATGTAGGGGCACACACACACACATGCACAAAGATAGATCGTAGTCTGGCCTATAAAATATTTTTTAATAAATTTAAAAGGATTTGAATAACTAAAGGTATGTTCTCATGTTATATTAAAATTAAATCACAAATAAATAACAAAGATAGTTATAAAATCTTCAAATACTATTTTAGAAAATTAAAAACAACATTTAGAAATAACTTGCCGTTCAGAGGAAAAAGTAGAAAGGGAAATTGGAACATATTTTGAGATGAATGATAACTGAAAAAAAACAAACAAACCAAATTTTGCAGAAAGCAATTAAAACAGTGCTTAGAGAGAAGTTAGCATTAAATACCTATATTTGAAAACAGTGAAAGTTTAAAACAATGATATAAGCTTTCACCTTGAGAAAGTGAAATAAAAGAAAAAATAAAACAAAGGATAGAAATAACAAATATAAAATAAGGGAAATAGAAAACAGAAACATGATATTTGAAAATTGATAAAATCTAAAGCTGGATCTTTAAGATGATCAATAAAAATAATGAGTCTATAACGAGATTCATTAAGATAAAAAAGGAGATCATATAAGTTATTGACATCAGGGATGAGATATGTAAAAGCGTTGGAGATTGTACTAGTATTAAAATAACATAAAAATATTATGAATAACTTTATGGCAATAAATTCAACAACTTAGATAAAAGAGACAAACTCCTTGAAATACACAGCCGAGAAAGTTCTCTGAAGAAGAAATAGATAACCTCAGTGGCCCTATATCAATTTTAAAACAGAATTTATAAACAAAAACAAAGAAAGAAACCACCAGCCTGAGATGGCTTTACTGATACTTTCTCTGAGTAATACCAATTCTACACTAACTTTTTCAAGAAATAAAAACAGGTGAGAAAACTTCCAAACATATTCTATAAATCGAGTATTACTTTGACACAAGTACCAAAAAAAAAAAAAAAAAAGACAATACAAAACAGAAAATTACACATCAGTAACCAGCTTAAAAATCTTTTAAAAACCTTAGCAAAATGAATTCAGCAATATATAAAATGGTTAATACAGCATAATCAAACTGGATTATTCCAAAGAAGACAAGGCTGGTTTAACATTAGAAAATTAATCAATATAAGTCACCAGAAAAATAACCTCAATATATGAAAGTTTCTCAGTAGATGAAAAATGTTCACAAAATTAAACACCTATTAATGATAAAAGCTAATAAAGACCATCTAAGAAAAAACTAGAGCTTGTATAATATCTAATGTCAAAGAGGAAATAATTTTCCCCTAATATTGGGAAAATAAAAAAGATTTTCAATCTCACTACTTTTATTCAACATTGTACTGGAATTACTACATACAGAAATAAGAGAAGAAAAAGAAACAGGACAATCACAGGATGCAAGGCCAATATCTTGCAAAATGAATTGCAAGATGTCACTGAAAATGGTTGAGTAGGGGCCCCATTCTTTCACACACACAAAAACAATAAGCTAGGAAAAAACTGTCAGAATGAACTTTTACAGACCTCAATCTAACCGAAATCTCACAATAACCAGGGAAAGTTTTGGTGAAGAAAGAAGCTGGTGCCTACAGTAAGAGCATTGTGGCATTTTAAATTTCCCACTTGGTATCCCCAATATCCAGATCAGCAGCAGACATGAGAACTGCAGCTGCACTCTTATTGTAGATTGCAAGTGTCAGAATGAGAAATATGGACCTTGTGCTCAAAAAATTGTGGCTGTCTGTTTCAACCTTTCTGATATCTAAAGGAGCAGCTCAAGGGCTTGCCTTTGGTTGACTTGACTCAGGACATTCCCAAGGATAAAGTGGCTTCACAATGGCATTTCTGAAAGCATTTAATGGTACAGTATTGGCTGTAGCAGATTGGGGCAAGTAACAACAGTCAAGACAGGCAATAAACATATTAGAAATCCTAGAAAACAAGAGGTTGGAAAAGGAGATACATGGAGTATAGGACTTTTAAAACCATCCACAAATACTAGGAAATTGAGAAATCGACACATATACTCATCTGCTAGATGATTGCTCAGAAAAGGCCTGAGAAGGGCCGGCCCGGTGGCGCACTGCTACAGTGCGCCGCTTGGGAGTGCGGTGGCGCTCCCGCCGAGGGTTCGGATCCCACATACAGACCGGTTCCCGCTCACTGGCTGAGCGAGGTGCGGGCACGGCACCGAGGTTTGCGATCCCGTTGCCGGTCCCGGTCCGGTACGGGCGCAACACTGAGGGTTGCCATCCATTGCCGGACACGAAAAAAAGACAAAAAGGAAAAAAATAAAAATAAAAAAAGAAAAGGCCTGAGAAGACTGTACACATTTAACTCTGGCTGGCCTCCAAGCTTTGTGCAAATAGGAAATGACTATTAAGGCAGAGTTTTGAATGGCCTTGTTAAGTGTCGAAGGAGTGACCCAACTCAGAGCCAACCTACAAAGACTAGGAAGATATATTTTTCTTTTATTTGCTTTCTTTTTTAAATTTTCTTTTCTTTCTTTCTTTCTTTCTTTTTTTTTTTTCTGGCTCCAGGCATTTAAGGAAACTATCAAAATATGTAACTACCAACATAATGGAACACAGAATTCAGGAGCCACACAAAACAAATAATACAGAATTTACAAAATTGGTTTAGATAGTTTAGCTGAGCCAGAATGAGCAGCAACAATGAACTATATAGAGGGAAGAGAATCTAATTTCCAGAGCTACCACATCAAAATACTTGAAATGTCCCATTTTCAACAGAAAATTTTAAATGTCTCATAACATTGTGAGGCATGCCAGAAACAAAACAGTAAGGCCCATTCACAAGAAAGAAGAAATTAATTAAACCATCTATGAGGAAGCCCAGGAAGTAGACATATAGAGAAAGATTTTAAATCAACTATATTAAATATGTTCATAAAGCTGACAAAAACAATGGACAAAAAATAAAGAAAACTAAGAGAATTATGTTTTAATCAATACAGACCATCAATACAGAGACAGAAATTATAAAAAAGGGAGCAAGATGGTGACCGGTCTGGAGCGGGCGTGCCAGAGGACAGAGCGAGCCTGAGAAGTGTGCGCTGTGCTGCCAGAGTACTATTTGCATTTCCAAGAGCAACAAAAAACAAATCACTGATCAACTAATCTACAACAAAAAAAGCAACTACAGTCTCAAGGTTTTAGGGCCGATGCAAAAGAAGATTCCTGAGAGCGCCACAACCGCGCCGGGAGACCAAGCAGCCCAAGGCAACAAAGGCCAGGAAAGATGGCAGCAGCGACGCAGAGACAGAGATGAAGGCGCGGGACCAGCCCAGGTCTGGGAGCTTTGTGAGTGACCCCCAGCCCAGCCCCGCTTGGGAGGCAAAGGCCCGCCGGGCCCCCGCTTACCACACCAGGCTAGGCACCTTCATCAGCACTGCCTCCATTTTCTCCGAGGGGGGGGCGGAGCCAGCCGGCTCAGATCAGGCAAGCCAGCCATCTTCGCTTGGCACGGCTCCTCACTGAGCTGTGCCACTTGTGTGCCTCAGCGCAGGGCCCCCCGGGGCCTGTGGAGCGGCCACCAATCCCACTCCTCCCGCGGATCTCTGGCAGCGCTGGTGGTGTGGGGAGCCCCCGGCCAGCGTCAGGAGGGCAGGGAAGAGGATCCTGGCCAGACTGTCACTCCACCACACCTGGGGCCTCGGCCCCAGGTAAACTCCCTGCTTTCGGGAGGCAGATACCATCTCTGTGGCCTTCAGTTCAGAAATATCCCAGACTGATTTCTGGTTGGGAGAAGGGTGACCGGGGTGCCCCCGAGCCCGCTTGATCCTGCCGGAGAGCTGGCCTGAGGGCGCCGAGCCGGCTCATGCCAGGGGGATTCAAAGAGGAACTGTGTGCTGTGGTATCCTCCCCCGGGGGGCTCATGCCCTGGTGTGGGAGATAAATCAACCACACAGGGGGCCGCAATTCCAGGCGGAAGGTGGGAGGCCCAGAGAGGACCTTGACCAGGGCCGCAGGAACACCCACAGTGTCCTTGGCGGAGGCCTGAGACCCCTTCAGGGCCGGGCGGGGCTGAGAGAGGAGGATTGCAGAAGACACGCCCCAGCCCTGTACTGAGTGCACAGAGAGGGGAGGGTCCCAGCAAAGGAGGAGGAGTCTCGGAAAAAAAGACGCACCCTCCGGGAGGCCCCATCATGTGCACACAGAGAGGGGAAATGCCCAGATAGCGAGGTGGAGACTTAAAGATCTTACACACCCTGTCGGGCCAGCAAGACAGGATCTAGCTGCCAGGGCCAGAACTCAAGGATCAGGGAGAACTCCCAGAGCTG
>NW_007730817.1:135464-152485 GCF_000696425.1 Galeopterus variegatus | reverse complement strand
CATTGGTGGGAGCTAAAAAAATAAACAAATTAATTCACCCACATACACACACAAAAAAAACTGGGTGGTGGAGGGGAAGAAGATATAACAACTATACTTTTTTGAAGTTGTTACAACAAGCAAACGGAAAGGACATTCTTGGGGGGGAGGGGATAGAGGGAGGAGGGAGGGAGGTGTCGGTGATGGGCCATAATAATCATATACATTGTATATTGACAAAATAAAAATTTAACGAAAAAAAAAGAAATTATATAAAAGAACTGGATAGGAGATCTGTAGAAAATAAAGAAGAATGAACAGACTCTAAGAGACCTGTGGGACATTATCAAGCATAGCCACATTCATACAATGTGAATTCCACAGGGAGAAGAAAAAGAGAAAGGGGCAAAAAGAATATTTAGTGAGATAATTCCCCCAACTATCTAACTTTATTTAAGCAATGAACCTATGCATCCTAGAAGCTTAACAACTCCACACAAGATAAACTCAAAGAGCACCATGCTCAGACACATTAAAATTAAACTGTCAAAAGAGAAAGACAAAGAGATACTCTTGAAAGCAGCAAGAGAAAAGCAATTCATCACATACACAGGATCTTCAATGATAACAGCTGATTTGCCTTCAGAAACTATGGAGGACAGAAGGCAGTAGGATTACAAATTTAAAGTGCTAAAAAAAAAGTATTAAGTGAGAATTCTGTCTGAAAAAACTATTTATTCACAAATGAGGGAGAAATTAAGACATTTTCAGATAAGCAACGATTGAAGTAGTTTATCACTTACAGTTATGCCCTATAAGAAATGCTAAAAGAAGCACCCCAAGCTGAATAGAAAAGACACTAGAGAGTAACTTGAAGCCATACAAATAAATAAAGAACAATGGTGGATAGCTATATAGATAAATATAAAAGCCAGTACTATTGCATTCTCGATTTGTAACTCCTCTTCTTTCTGTATGTCTTTAAAAGACAGATTAGAAGGCTCATTATAAATTTATATTCATGGGCACACAATACATAAAGATACCAACATAGGCCCGGCCCGGTGGCACACTGGAGAGTGCGCCGCTTGGGAGCGCGGCGCCGCTCCCGCCGAGGGTTCGGATCCCATGTCGTGACCGGTTCCCGCTCACTGGCTGAGCGTGGCACGGGTGCAACACCGAGGGTTACGATCCCGTTGCCAGTCCCCGGTACAGGCGTGACACCGAGGGTTGCAATCCCATTACCGGTCAGTAAAAAAGACAAAAAAAAAGGAAAAAAAAAAAAAAAGATACCAACATAAAGGGGGCAAGGCTATAAAAGAGCAGAGTTTTGTATACTATTTAGCATTGTGTTAAAGTTGAGATATTATCTACTAAAAAAATATAAAACACACAGAAAAAGAAACAATAAGGAAACCAAATGGGGCACTAGGAAAAAAAAATCACGAAAGAAGTCAGTAATGTAGGAATTGAGATAAAAATGGTATAAAACATATAAAAACAAATAGAAAAGTGGCAGAATTTCTCCTTTATCAGTAATTACCTTGAATGTAAATTTTTTTAATTCCTCAGTTAAAGGACTGATGTTGTCACAATTGATTAAGAAAACATTATCCAAATATATGTTGTTTGTACTTTAGGTCTAAGGACACAAACAAGCTCTAAATAAAAGGATGATAAAAGATCTTCCATGCCAATAGTAGCCAAAATAAAGATGAGAGGCTATACTATAAATAAATAAAATAGAATTTAACACAACAATTGTTACATAAGACAAAAGAGGACATATATTGATAAAAGCATAATCTGCCATGAAAAATAGCAATTATTAATATATACACAGTTAACAATGTAGCCACAAGATTCATGAAGCAAAAAATGACATAGAAGAGGGGGAAATAGACAGTTCTATAATAATAGAAACATTAACATCCCACTTTCAGTAATGGATACATAACTAGACAGATAATCAATAAAGAAATAGAGGGATTGAACAGCACTATGAACTAACTCAATCTAACAAACAGAAACACCAATACTTCACCCAATAACAAAACAATACACATTTTCTCAGGTGCACATGAAATATTGTCAAGAAAAGAACATATTACGCCACAAAACAAGTCTCAATAAATTTTTAAAAAACTGAATTCATACAAAGCCTGACTCTGAGTAACTGAAGGCAGAAATAAAACACAGAAGGAAAACTGAAAAATTCACAACTTTGTGGAAAATAATCAGTACATTTTTTAAACAAACAATGGGTCAAAGAGGAACTACAAGCATAATTATAAAATACTTTTAGATGAATAAATTTTCTTTAAAAAAAGCACACTACAATCACTGATGAGATACATTGAAAACAGTACCCTGTGGGATATTATAGCTTTAAATATTTACATTAAAAGGGCAAAACATTCTAAATCAATAACCTAACTTTACACCTTAAAGAACCAGAAAAAGAAGAGCAAGATAATTCCAAAGCTAATAGAAAGAAAGATATATAAAGATATGACATAAATGTAACAGAATAAAAAAATATAGGAAGCATCAATTAGACCAAAATTGATTCTTTCAAAAGATAACGAAATTAACAATTTTTGGCTATATTGGCTGAGAAAAAGAAAGAAGACTCAAATTATGAAAATCAAAAATGAAACTAGGAATTTGTTTATTTCATCTAGGTTATCGAATTTATTGGCATACTATTTTTCATAGTGTTGTCTATAGTGTTTGTCATAGAGTTTTTGTTTTGGGTTTTTTTTGTTATCAAAAGATACTAAAATTAACAATTTTTGGCTATAGTGGCTGAGAAAAAGAAAGAAGACTCAAATTATGGAAACCAGAAATGAAAGTAGGGATATTGCTACTTACCTTACAGGAGGGGGAAAAAGAATTTAAGACAACACTACAAAAAATAGTACACCAATACATTAGATAACCTAGATGAAATAAACAAATTTCTATAAACACACAAAATTTACAAAATTGACTCAAGAGGAAAGGAAAAATTCTTTAAAAACATACACAAAAAATATGTAGAGATTAATTAATAATCAAAAACTTGCAACAAAGTAAAGCCCAAAACCAGGACCAGATAGCTTCATTTGTGAACTATACCAAATATTTTAAAAGGAATTAACAATTCTTCTTAAACTCTTTCAAAAATAGAAACAGAGAAAATACTTTCTAACTCATTTTATGAGGCCAGTAATACCCAGATACCAAAGCTAAACTACATCACAAGAAAATAAAACTATAGATCAATATCCTTATGAATATAGACACAAAATTCCTGAGCAAAATGCTGGAAAACTAAAGCTAGTACCATACTAAAATGATTTATACCATCACAGAATAGAATTTATCCCAGGAATGCAAGGGTAATTCAATTTTAAAAAATTAATCATTTTAATACAACATATTAATAAAATGGAGGGAAAAATACATGATTATGTCAATTGACACATAAATAAACCCTGACAAATCCCAATAGCTTTTCATGATAGAAACACTGAATAAACTAGGAATGGAAAGAATGCTCCTTAACACAATAAAGGGCATTTGTTAGAAGTCCACGGCTAATATTATATTCAGTAGTGGAAGACTGAGTGCTTTCCCCCTAAGACTAGGAACAAAATGAAAATGCCCCCTTTCACTTGCATTTCTTATTGTACTGGAAGATCTTATCACAGAAATCGAGCAACAACAACAACAAAAAAAAATAAATGTATTCAAATTGGACAAGAAGCAAAACTCTTCCTATTCACAAATGCAAGATTTTATATATAAAAAATTCTAAAGATTCCACAGAAAAACTATTAGAGCTAACAATCAAATACAGTAATGTTGTGAGTTACAAAATCAATACAGAAAAATTAGTTGTATTTCCATACACAAATAATGAACAATCTGAAATTAAGAAAACAATTTCCCTTATATTACCATGAAAAAATAAAATAAAATACTTAGAAATAAATTTAACCAAGCAGGTGCAAGACTTTTACACTGAAACAGAAACAAACAAACAAAAAATGCTGGAAGAATTTAAGTAAGTCCTAAATAAATGGAAACACAGCCCATCTTCATGGATTGAAAAAGTAATATTGTAAGGATGGCAGCAATACCCAAAGTGATATAATGATCCCTGGAATCACTATCAAATTTCCAACTGCCTTTTGCTGCAAAATGGAAAGCTGATCCTGAAATATACATGGAATTGCAAGAAACTCTAAATAGCACAAGCAATTATAAAAAGAAAAACAAAATTGGAGGGCTGACATTTCCCTATTTCGAAACTTAAGTATAGATATATATAGATTAATGGAATAGAACTGAGAATCTTAAATTAAGCCCATATATTGATGGCCAATTAATTTTTGACAACAGTGCCAACACCATTCAATAGTAAGAATAAACTTTTCAACAAATGGTGCTGGGACAACTGGACAGTCACATACAAGAGAATGAAGTTTGATCCCCATCTCACGACATATACAGAAATTTCCAAAGTGAATCAAATATCTAAATGTAAGGATTGAAATAATAAAACACTTTGGAAAAAACACAGGGAGAAACCTATATGTCTTTGAAATTGGTAATGTATTTTTCAGATATGACACAAAAGCACAAGCAACAAATAAAAGGAAAAAAATCAAATTTTATAAATATTATAAACTTTGAACATCAAAGAGCACTATTAAGAAGGTGAAATGATAACTTAAAGAATGAGAGATAATGTCTACAAATCTTACATCTAATAAGGATCCAGAATTTATAAATAATTCTTGCAACTCAACAAAAAGACATAAAAACCAGTTAATAAATGGATAAAGGACTTACATAGATTTCACCAAATAGACAAATGGCCATAAAACATGTTACAAGTTTAGATCTTCAATATGTGAATTGTGGGGGGAGAGGAGGGATGTGCAATTCATAACATCATCTGACCCACCAAATTTGCTCTAGTTATATGCCCCAAATAATTGGAAACAAGTACTCAAATGAATAGCGGGGCAGAAATGTTCATAAGCAGCACTATTTACAACAGCCAAAACATGGAGCAGCACTATTCATAATAGCCAAAAAGCAGAACTTATCCATGTGTGCATCAAATGATAAATGAATGAATAATATATGGTATGTGCATATAGTGGAATATTATTTGGTCATAAAAAAGGAATAAAATTCTGTTACATGCAACAAAATGAGTGAACCTCAAAAAAATTAGGCTAAGTAAAAAGACCCATACACAAAAGTTCACATATCAAGTAATTCCATGTATAAGGGATATCCAGAATAGGTAAATCCATAGAGACAAAAAGCAGAAAAGTCATTGCCAGTGACTGAAAGTGAAAGAACTGGGGAGAGACTGCTTAATGGATACAGAGTATTCTTTTGGTGTGATAAAAATGTTTTGAAACTAGATAGAGGTCATGGTTGCACAATGTTCTGAATACACTAAATTCCACTAAGCATGCACTTTTAAATGGCTAATTTTATGTTATATAATTATACCTCAATAAAATATGAGTTGAGTTTTTATAAAGAGCAAAAACCATTAGAAATAGAAATTTTAGAGTATAATATTTGCAATACTATCAGAAACACATTATAAAAGATAAGTTTAATAAAATATATGCGAGACTTTTGAAAAATCACGAAATAATGTTTTTTAAAAAAACTTTAAAGACCAAAATAGATGAAGAATTACATTATGTTTACATATCAGAAGACTCAACATTATTAAAATGAGACTTTTTCTTAAATTGATATATAGATTAAATATAATTCCAATCAAAGTCACAGCAGGCAGAGTTGCATTTCCTTAGTGGTAGCATAAGGAACTCTGCAGAACCACTCCCTACTGAAACAACCATAACTCATGAAAATTATACAAAAGTAACCATTTAAAACTTCCGGAAATTATTTTAAAGGCATATAGCAAATGAAAAAACACTCATTGCAAAAAAAAAACCTATAAAAATTCAGTAAAGAAAGCAAAATTTCGTGACAATTGAACCACGATCTGCTCCTTCCTGCTCTGCTCCCAGCTCAATGTGACAGAAACTTCACTCTAAAGGGGTTCAGCAAAGACAGCAGTGCTCTAAAGCTCCCAGTTGAGGGTTTCTGTATCTCTTTCCTAGGGGTAGGCTATCAGCATTACTCAAGTCCCACACATATGTTGCAAAGGACGAGGCCTAGGTAAGCATGGCCAAGAATTCAGGGGTTCCCTTCCTCCCAGTCTAAACTTGTAGATTGGAGACTCTACATCAAGTACAGTATGAGGGACCCAAATTGCCCTTACCCCAACTTTCTAATAAGTCAGAGGTTCCATGCCTGAAGAGACAAGCTGAGAAGACAAGAGGAAACAGCCTCTGCACAGTATTTTTTTCATAAAGCAGGGGTGTCACTGCAAGAGAAGTAAAACATTGTCCCTGTCACAAGGTCTACAGCTGTGTCTCAGATATTTTGCCCACAGGGAGAGCCAGGCTATAAGAACAGAGCAATCAGAGAGCTCAGAAGTTCTCCCCAAAGAAAATTACTTTGTTTGTACTAGAGTGTGGGTTTATTCAACCCTAAGGGCACTCTTGAAAACAATGGAGATTTTGACAATAAATAATTAAAAGGAGGGTGATAGCTTTATAGAGTAACAAGCTACACCATAGGCCAGCTATTTTGCCAGAGAGAACCAGAAAAATGATAGCTAAGAGCCTTCCTTATATCAGAACAATCCTGGAAGGCTGGCCTCCAAAATTACCCCTACAAGGGGACCTGAATTTAATAGGATTAAACTATGAAACACTGTATGCCCTGGAGCTTGGTTGAATACAACATAGCAATGAGACAGCAATGAGTGGAGGGAAACAGCTGGTTATAATACTATAAGAGTAATACAACGTAAGAGAAATCAGGGAGATCAGGTGATCAAAATAGCCCTGTTAAAATCACTGTCAACCCATGTGACTATGCTCATGACAAAGGCCACATTCTCTAAAGAGAGAGTTTACAGACTTCATACTCTAGAGTAAATAAAGGACACTAAAATAGTCTGGTCAGTCACTTAAATACACAGGCAAACAAAAATAAGCCCCCAAGAAGGGGAGATCAGTATCCAGATTTCCTTCAATATATGATTTTTAAAATCCAGTTTCAACAAAAAATTATGAGGCATGGAAAGGAACAGGAAAGTGTGACCCATAGAAAGCAGAATATAACAAAAAGTACCTGTGAGAGAGCCAGTTGTTGAATTTAACAAACATTTGTAAGCATTATAAACATGTTCAAAGAACTGAGGGAAACCATGCTTTAAAAAGTAAAAGAAAGTATTTCTTTTTCTCTGCCTGACTCGTTTCACTTAATATTATTCTCTCAAGGTCCATCCATGTTGTTGCAAATGGCAGTATTTCATTCGTTTTTATAGCTGAGTAGTATTCCATTGTGTAGATAAACCACATTTTCTGTATCCACTCATCTGATGATGGACTAAAAATACACAAATAAATTCACTCACACACACACACACACAGACACACAAAAAAAGAAAAAAAAAACGGGGGGGAGGAGAAGATATAACAACTACAATTTCTTTGAAGGTGTTACAACAAGCAAACGGAAAGGACATTCTTGGGTGGGAGGGGGGAGAGGGAAGAGGGAGGGAGGTTTCAGTGATGGGTCATAATAATCAACCACATTGTATATTGACAAAATTTTTTTAAAAATTTAAAAAAAAATGTAAAAGAAGGTTTAATGATAACGCCTCATCAGAGCAAGAACATAAAGAGAGAGATTATATAAAACAGAACCAAATGAAAATAACAAAATTGAAAGTTAAAGTAATTGGAGTGGAAATTCACTAGAGTAGATTTGAACAGCAGATTTGAACTAGCAGAAGAAAAATGAACAATTTCAAAGATAGATAAAATAAAATTATGCAATCCAAGAAACAGTGAGAAAACAATGAAGAAAAAGAACAGTCTCGGGGAAATGAGGGACAACATTAAGAGCACTGATATGTGTACTGGCAGTACAAGATGGAGAAGAGAGAGAAAAGTTTATAAAAAATAATGGCTAAAAACTTCCCAAATTTGCTGAAAAACATTAATCTATGCATCTGTAATGTTCAACAAACTCCAAGGAGTCTAAACTTAAAGGGATTCACACACTGACACATCAGAGCAAATATGCTGAAAGACAAAGACAAAGAGAAAATCTCGAAGCAACCAGAGAAAAAAATGTCTAGTAATGCACAAGAAACCTCAATAATATTATCAGCTTATTTTGCATCTGAAACAATGGAGGCTAAAAGACAGTGTGCCATCATATCCAAAGAGCTGAAAGAAAAAAGCTGTTAATCAAGAATCTTTTATCCAGAAAAACTGTCTTTCAAAAAATAAAAGTGAAAAATAGACAGTCCCAGATAAACACACACTGAGAAAGTTTGTTCCTACCTAATCAACCTTAGAAGTTCTTAGAAAGAACTTCTTCCAATGGAAGCAAGTGTCCACAAACAGTAATTCAAATATATACAGAGAGAATTGGTAAAAGTAAATATGTATTACAAAAGACAGAATGCATACATCTTTACTTTTTCTTTTATTAACTAATTTACAAGGCAATTTTATAAAACAACATTTTTATAATTGCACTGTAGCTCTATAGCATATGGCAATGTAACCTATTTGACAATAACAACACAAAAAAGGCAGGGAGAATTGTATTGGAGAAAGTCATTGTTGGGAAAATAGAATAGTTTGGTCAGGGTCCTCACCTCAGGTTCATTTGGATGTGGTTCAACATTCTTTGTAAGCAAATTGTGTGTGGGGGTGGAGTTAGTGTGCCTACACGGCCCCTGCCACTTTGGCTGGTGCTTACTGCCTGAGGCGGCTGCCATCAGCACAGCTATGCTTTTCCAAACCTATGGCTTCCAAGGACCTTTTGGCCAGTTACCTAGCTCATAGACCTGCATGAAGGGATCTGGTGACCCAGCCTGGTGTGTATGGAATCTGGTGATCCAGCTTGGCATATGAAGTGTTTGTGGCCCAGTCTACGAATTGACTTAAGGGGTCTGTGGGCTCCAGATCCAGCCCAGTTGGTGCAGGATTATTGGCAGGTAAAAGAGCTTGATAACTGGTGTGGTTGCCTAGCTTTACAATTGGCGTCATGAACAAGATTAAGAGCTAGACAATTGGTGCTGTGAGCAGGATTCTGACATTAGCCACAGCAGGCCACCACAATTGGCATCATCGGCAGGATTACAGCACAGTCATTAATACCAGATGGTAACTTAAATCCAGAGGAACAAATGTAGAAAATCAGATCATAAATAAGACCTTATCATAATGAAATCTAAAAATATATACTTCTTCTCCTTTCTTTTCTGTTTTTTTAAAAGACATAAAAGTAAAATAATAATTATAACAGTTTATCATTGGATTTCTAATATGTATAACAACAATGACACAAAAAGAGGGAAGAAAAAAATTCTATATCTCTCTGGAATTAATCCAGTATAAATCTGAAATAAATTCTAAGTTAAAGTATATGAAAAGCCCTAGAGCAATTATGAAGAAAGTAACTTGGAAAATATAGTAAATAATTAAAATATTAAAGTATAAAATATTCAGTTAATATAAAAGAACTTATTAGAATCTATAAGTAATATTACACCATTTCATATAATGTAATAACCTTATTACAATATACTTACATTTCCTCCCTCCCATCCTTTGTGCTGTTGTCATAAATGTTAACTCTACATTATTGTTTTGCTTTAAATAATCCATCGTCTTTAAAAAAAATAGAAATTAAAATAGGGAAAAATATGTATATTTCTGCCATCTTTACTATTTCCACTTTCTATTCCTTTACACTTTCAAGTCTTCATTTGGTATCATTTTTCTTCTGCTTGTAGAATTTTCTTAAACACTTCTTGAAGTTCAGATTGTCAGGATTGAATTTTATCAGTTTTAAATCTGAAGTCTTCATTTCCCTTTTATTTTTGATATATTATAATTTTATCATTCCAGCTGAAATATTTTATAAGTTGATATTTTCTTTGAGCCATGGAGTCTTTCTTACGTATTTTCCTCGATATATAGTGGGCTTTGATTTCTAATTTAATTCTTTTGTGACTAGAGTGCATCCTTTGTACAACATTCCCCTTCAACTCACTGAGAATTTTTTATTGCCCATCATAAAATTTATTTTGGTGACCAGATGCCGTAACCTTGATATAATTGGTTTTCTGTAGTTCATATGTATAGTGTGGTATAAATATGAATGAGGTTGACGTGGCTGATCATGTTCTTTATATCATCTATGTTTTTACTGAACATGTCATTTAGGTATTCTCTCAGTTGGTAAGAGGGGCATGCAAAAATCTCTTATTCTGATTTTAGAACTATTTTTTCTTTAAATTATGTACATTTTTGCTTCTGGTATTTAAATTTTGCATTTAAATACATTCATATTTACAACAGTAATGCCATCCTGATGAATTAATCCTTTTCTTTATGAAATCTTTTTATCTCTTGAAAAACTCTTCTTAAAACCTATCTTTCTGGGTATTAAAATAGCCACACCCGCCTTCTAGTACTTACTGATTGCATTGCACATTTTTCTACCACATACTTTCAACCTATCTGTATATTTTATTAACTACATTTCTGATAAACAGCATATAGTTGATTCTTTTTTATACACTTTTATCATCTCTGCCCTCAAATGCAATAATTATATTTTATTAACTTTTAATATAACTATTGATATGACTGGATTTTGGTCAACTATTTTTTAAACAGTTTTCTGTTTGTCCCTCTGTGCTTTGTTACCTTGTTTCCTCCTCATGATTTTTTAAAGACGTTTTAAATATTTTTAAAACTTCATTCTAATTTATCTATTGCCTTTTATCTATATCTCTGCATTTTTTAGTAGTTTCTCCAGGGATTATAATATATATCTTTAACTTTTCAAAATCTAACTGAAGTAAATATTGAACATCCCATATAAAGTATAGGGTGCCTGTTTACTCTCTTCACCTGAAAGTTTTTATTCTACGGTTGTTATATGTAATAAGTTTAATATATAACAATTCTCCAAAAGAAAATATTATACATTTTACTTTAAATAATTCTGGTACTTAAACAAATTTAGAGTGAAAATGTTCTTTTATATTTACATAGATATTCACCACCATTAAAGCTTTTTGTTCTATGAAGATAAAATTTTCCCCTTATTTTATTTTATTTTTTGTTTTGTTTTTTAATATGTGAAAATATGTTTATTTTTCCTTAGTTATTGATGGATATTTTTGGATGTTATAGATTTCTGAGTTGATAGATTTTTTTTCTTCCAATGCTTTGAAATGCTGGTCCACTGTCTTCTGGCTTACATAGTTTCGAAAGAAAAGTCTTCAGCCATGTGAATAATCTTTCCCCCGTATCTATGTGTGATTTTTCCCTGGTTGTAGATTTTTTTTCTTCCAATGCTTTGAAATGCTGGTCCACTGTCTTCTGGCTTACATAGTTTCAAAAGAAAAGTCTTCAGCCATGTGAATAATCTTTCCCCCGTATCTATGTGTGATTTTTCCCTGGTTGCTTTATGTTTATCTTTAGTTTTTAGCAACTTGAGTATGATGTGCTTGAGTATGGTTTCTTCTTATTTATCCTGTTTGAGGTATGCTGAGTTTCTCGATACTGCAAATTTATAGAGCTTGGGGAGTTTTGGGCTTTTCTATACTTAACTAGTTTTTTTCTCCTCCATACTTTATCTTTTCTTTCTAGGACTCCAGTTACACACATGATAATGTTTGATATTGTCCCACTGGAACTTGAAACCTTATTTATTTCAATATTTTTCTTCCTTTTACTTCAAATGACATAACTTCTATTGGTCTCTCATTGAGTTCACTATTTTCCATGTTATTTCCATACTGATACTGAGGCCATCCTATAAAGTTTTATTTAATATAGAATATATTTTATTTCTAAAATTTCCACTTGGCTCTTTTTCATATTTTCTACTTCTCTACAGAGAGTTTCTAGTTTTTTATTCATTACCAACATATTTTTCTCATCTAACTGGTCATAGCTGCTTTAATATTTTTATTTGATAATTCCAACACCTGGTTTATCTTGCCTTTAGCCTCTGTTGATTGTCTTTTCCTGTTAGTACACTTCACATTTTCTTTGTCCTTTGTATGTAAAATAATTTTGTATTGCTTCCCAAACAGTATGAATATTATGGTGTGGAGACTCAAACTTTGTATTTTGTTACATTACTCTGAAGAGAGTTGAGATTTATATTTTAGCAAACAATTTACTTGTTTACACTTAAATTGCAAACTCTCACCTCCAGTGAAGCAAGTCATATCTCAGTTATTTTTTTATTTTTTTATTTTTTTGTCCTAACTGGAGATGTTTGAAACCCATTATCGAGCTAGGGCTGGGTCTGCAGCTCACAGACCCCTCAATCCCATTGTCCAGACTGGGTCACCAGACCCCTCACACTCCAGGCTGGGTCACCAGACCCTTCAGCTAGGTAACTGGCCATAAGGTCCTTGGAAGCCACAGGTTTGAGAGCATGGCCAGGTGTGGTGGATGCCTGAGGCAGTCACCAGCCAAGTTGTGGGGCCACACATGTGCACTAACTCCACCCACACACAACTTATTTACAAAGAATGTGCCACACCACCCCCAACCATCCCTAAGGTGAGGGGGACTGATTAAATTATTCTATTTTCCCAACACCTTGCATATGGTTTAAGGTACAGGCAGAGACTTGGCCAGAGTTGACACATATTATCTGGGCTACCCTTCTAGGAATTTCTCCTTTCTAGAATTCCACCTTAGCATTTAAGGCATTTTGACCAGACTGTGGTTCTGTTTTCTGGTTTCTCAGACCAGTAGCACTGAGGATTTTGTATCATATATTCAGGTACACTTCACACACTGAGACTGTATACTTGGAGGCCAAAGCTGTAAGTACAAGGGTAGTTCAAAAAGTTTGTGAAAAAATAGAATTAAAAGATACAAACCTTTCCATGAACTTTTTGAAGACTTGCCGTATGTTTAATTCTTCTTGTGCCAGTTTCCTCTTCCAAGTTTTTACTCCTCTCCAAAGTAGTGTGGTTTTTACCCCCTCTAACATCACATAAAATTTTCTCTTTATCACTAGTTTACAGAAAATTGATTATGATTTTACTGGTATAATTTTCTTTATATTTATTGTGGTTAACATTGCTGAGTTTCTTGAAATTTGTGAGTTATATTGCTGTCAAATCTTGAAAATATTCAGCCATAAACTTTTCAAATGTTTTTTATACCCCTCATTTTACTCTAATTATACATATGAAAGGTCTTCATAAAGTTTATGAAAAATATTACTATTATCTTTCAATTCTATTTTTTTTTTAATTTTTAAAGTACCCTCATCTGTTAGTCCTTTTTATGTCATCTCACAGCTAACTGATACTTTTTTCTGTCTTTTTTGTTTCTCTTCATAGTCCATTTTAGATATGTTCTATTCTTATATCTTTAAGTTCATAAATCATTTCTTCTGCAGTGTCTGATCTGCTATTAAACCTATTCAGTAAATTTCTTACTTTAGCTATTGTAATTTTTATTCTCAGATGTTCCATTTGTTTCTTTTCATATCCTATTTTTCTTTAAATAATGCAGTATGATTACAATAGCTTTCTAATGCTTTTGTCTCCTAGTTCTTTCTTTTCTATTTTTTTATCTGTTTCTAAAGACTGATTTATTTTTTCACCTCATTATGAGTCACATTTTCCTGCTAATTTGAATGGCTGGAAATCTGTTATTGGATGCTAGGCACTATGAAGTTTTAATGTTATCTATCTAGAATTTTGTCTTCCTTTAATGTGTGTTGGCTTTGCTCTGGTGACAAGTTGAGTTCTCACAATTTGATTTGATTTGATATTTTGAGGCTTAATTTTAAGCTTGTTTGTGTGGGTCTCAAACAGCCTTTACTCTTGGGAATTTTTATTTTTTATTTATTTATTTTTTTGTCTCACTATGAGATCCAGTTCTTCTCTAACTTATAATGAATTGTGCAGGTGATCATCAAGAAATCTCCATTCTGACTAGTGGGAACTGGAATAATTCTGAGTTGTGTGTAAGCTCTGAGAACAATTCAACTCAAAGAATTCCATGTTGCATATTCTTGTGGATTTCGACCCTACACATGTGCATCTCTGTAATCATGAACTTTATGAAACTTTTTAAAATCATTCCTTCCTACCCAGAACTGTGCCACACAACTTTCTGCTGGCTCAGACTTGCTGACCTCTCACCTCCCAGACTTCTCAATTCATCAAGACCTCTGCTTTTAACTTGGGATTCTAGAATGTGTCCTCATGCAAAAGTCCTGGGTGATCATAGATTTTCCTCATTTGTTTCCTTCTCAGGGATTAAAGCCATGAACAGCTTACGTTTCATAGTCTGAAAATAGTTTTTGCATATATTTTGTGCAAGTTTCTAGTTTTTCAAGAAGAGAAGTTAAATATGGCTCCTGTTATTCCATTGTCCCTCTAAGGTTTTTACTATTATTTATTGCAGAGGATAAGAGGAATAGCAAACATCATGGCATAAAGGGGGGATATGTCACTGAGACTCTAATATGTGCCAAACCCAATAATTAGTCATTAATATCCCATAGCATTCAAATTGCAAAGTAGAAAGATAATTGCTTAAATACACTTACTGACTTACTTGCTGCTATTTTCTACTTGTAAGATCATCAACCAAGAGAACAAACTCCAAGTATCTTCATATTTTGATAAGAGATTAGTTTTACATCCATATGATACTAAAAGAAGAAACTGAGATATCAATTTTTATACCTAATAAATAAGGTAGACACCATTTCATAAATACCCTTCATTGCCTGACAATGACTGGTAAATAGTTAATTCATTTTACTTTTTGCCTTAATAGCTCATTGTAGCTACAGATACTAGACTTAATTTAATCAAGCGGAGAAAAAGCAACTTTCTGTCTGATATCCAGATAGATGATCCCAACTCCATCATGCCCACACACACAAAAAATTCCTTTAGGCATTTTTCAACAGCCTTAACAAGTTTTTAAAATAAATGTGAACAAATAGAAAGAGTTTTGATAACATATACAAATATAAAAGTAACATTAGGTAACATTTATGGTGCTTTTATTTATTGTNAAAAAGCAACTTTCTGTCTGATATCCAGATAGATGATCCCAACTCCATCATGCCCACACACAAAAAAAATTCCTTTAGGCATTTTTCAACAGCCTTAACAAGTTTTTAAAATAAATGTGAACAAATAGAAAGAGTTTCGATAACATATACAAATATAAAAGTAACATTAGGTAACATTTATGGTGCTTTTATTTATTGTAAAGATTTCAAGTTTATAAATTCAAGTATTATAAATTTATTGGCTAGCCATATACCCACATAGAATTTAAAAGACATGCCTTTGAAATGTTATTAAAATATTTTTATTTTTATATTTTACATAAACTTTGTAATTGTTACCAGATACTTTTCTTTTTAAAGATCCACTTATATCATAGATTAGCAAACTATGGCTCACAAGCCAAATAGGGCCCATTCTCTGTCTTGTAAATAAAGTCTTATAGGAACATAGTCACTCACATTTGTGTGTCTTTGGATGCTTTTTATCCTATAATAGTAGAGTAGAGTTGTTGTGACAGAGACTGTTAAGGCCTATAAAGCCTAAAGTATTTACTATCTGTTCATTAATGGAAAAAAAAAATTACCAAGACCTTACTTAGGTGTGGGGTGGTAAAAAGAAGAGACTAGAGATGGGAAGGAAATGGCAGGGAATGGGCAGTCCAAATTGCCTTTTTAGCCCCCATTGCAAGAGACAGAGGATAAAGTGTCAAGAGTATTGTGTCAACATGGTTACCATATTTATTACCCTTTGATTCTGTGTCTCACATAAAATAATAGATTTAAGAATAATTTTTAGCATCAGGAAGAGAATTTAGAGATAATGTAAACCTGTGAACAGATTCCTCAAATTCTGTTGAGTTCTACTTCACTCATGCACAGTAATTTTTTTAGCAGATTAATATAAATCCAAAACAAAATAAATATTGTCAGTGAAGCTGTTGTTTTAAACTCCAGTGTCTACCACTAGTAGGCTCTCAATATATGTTTTCTGCATGTGTGCTAGTTGTCTAGACAACCTCATTTTACAGAAAAAGAAACCAAGGCAGAGAGATTAGATGGATTGGGCAAGATACTACTAATTATTTTGTGGTATACATGTGAATTGATCCACTTGCATTTCCTCTTTTAACACAATTTACAGTGGAATCCCGCTATGGGTTCAATGTGTCCTCCAAAAGTTCATATACTGGAGACAATCTCCATTGTACCAGTGTTAAGAGGGTGAGAAATCCAATTATGGTATTTGAAAGGTGGGGTCTTTAAGAGGGGATTAGATTGTGAGGACCATTCCCTCATGGATGGATTGATCTATTTATGGAGTAATGGCTTGATGGTTTAATGGCTGGTCATGGGTGTGGTTCTAATGGCTTTATAAGGAGACTGAATGAGCAGGTGAGCTTTCTCTTTCTCAGCCTATCCTCTCCATGTGACACCCTGGTCCCCATGGGACTCTGTGGAGAGTTCCCACTAAGAAAGTCCTTACTAGATACACGCCTTGGACTATGGACTTCCCAGCCTCCGAACTGTAAGAAAAAAATTGTGTTTTCTTATGAACTACTCATTTTCAGGTGTTCTGTTATAAACAATAGAAACAGACTGATACAAATCCCTAGATCTCCTTCTTCCAGTCCCTTACACAATGCCCAGTTTAGGACTAAAAAAGATTTCTTCAACTGTATTCAACTCATAAGAATACACTTATCCTCATAGAAATTTAGCTTGAAACAAACTTTTTTTTTCCACTTCAGTCATCTTTCATCAGATTTGGTTGAGGGTTCTTATTATTGTGGGGGGGTTTTGTTTGTTGGTTTTTTTTTTTTTTTTTTTTTTTTTTTTTT
>NW_007730817.1:133091-134766 GCF_000696425.1 Galeopterus variegatus | reverse complement strand
GTTTTTTTTTTTTTTTTTTTTTTTTTTTGCTTCTTTAGCTACTAAAGAATGAAATGGATTAGAAAAACATATTCTGTATTACTCACATTTTACATAATCACATCTAATTGAGTTGAAACTTACACAAAGTGGCAGTGGTTTTAGCTGAAATAAAAATATATTTGCATACATGTATGTTTCTACGTGGGTATATTATCATATAAGAATATATTGAAAATAGATGTTTAAATCCTGCTTTACTCCTCTTGACATGGAAAGTAAACATCAAATCTAAATATGACTTTTCTCAGCATATAAAAGAGATACACAATTGCATCTTTTTGTTAAACTATAAAATGTGTCTTCAGGTATACTTTTAACCATTAGAACTGTACAGAAAAGACCAAGTGAAACACAAAATATTCTCATTACCACCCATACCAAGGGCACTTGAAATATTCCTCTCAGTGAAAAAGGATATTTTAGTCATTGTATCCAAAGAATCTATAACGCCTGCAGTGCCTGGGGCTCCTTGTAGACACTGAATTGTTTGACAAATGATTGTGTTTCTTTCTTGAATAGTTCCTTCACTTCATGTCCTACAGGGGAAAAAAATATTTTAGTGAACAAAGGACTTTAAAAATTACATCTCTCAAGCAAACTCTCTAAAATCTTTACGGAAGTTCAAAAACATTTAAAAGCATTTTAATTTGTTTTGTTCTTTCTGTAGTTGATGCCAGAAGCATGATGTTGCCTGCCTCTGCTTGCTTACAGGTAGAGGCAACTTGAATCTGTCTAAAGGAGGGTGCCAGGAGAGGTGAAGGAAAGCCTGAGATGGAGGTGACATTTCAGAACTAGATTGCACTGCTACTTGTCACAGATCTCTTTGGTGTAGCATGGCAGCTCAGCTCCAACTCTCTACTTGCTATAGTAGCAACAATAAAAGAAAGGAATATTCCGACAGTTTGTGCGTGGGTGGACTCTGCCAGACCTGAAGAACCCACAGTGTTCTCTTCTACTTGAGCCCAGTTGTGTCTGAATCACTTTTGTTCCCAAAGAGCAGCTGTCTTTCTATCGGTAAAAGATAGCATATCAATACTTACTAAACCACGGAAGCTTGACAGTCACTCAAAAATCATTTAGATTCCTATAGTTGGCACTAGTTGATAAGTATTTGCCAATGCAAAACAGTCAGCAGTGAACTATAAGCTATACAAAAATTTGCATATGTAGAATACTGATAAAAAGAAAATCTGTACTAAAGAGGAAATCTCAGTATTTGGCAGGGTTATGCATAAGTTTTTTTTTTTTTTTTAATGTTTTCATCCTCTGAAACTTAGGACAAAAATAAAAGGCCAAGATAGAATGCAGCATGTGGGCAAGGCTTAGAAAACTTTAAAATGTAAACAGGGACAAATGGTAATACTGCACCCATAAAATGAGATTTGCAGACAAGAGAGATAGCTTTCCTTCAGAAAAGTAAGTCAGTTTACTTCTCTTAATTTGGAAGTTTTTGCTACAGGAAAATTTATATGATAAATATATTGTTAAACAAATAATATAGTATGTTTTAATTGTATTTAAAAGTAAAATATGACAAAAATTTAAATTTTAGAAAAATATCAGCCATCAGCCATAATCCACCAACCAAATTTCATTTTTGCATATCACTTTATAGTCCACCTGCACAGGGGCG
>NW_007730817.1:130819-132185 GCF_000696425.1 Galeopterus variegatus | reverse complement strand
ATAATCCACCAACCAAATTTCATTTTTGCATATCACTTTATAGTCCACCTGCACAGGGGCGCATACTCTTGTTAGCAATAATTATTAAATGCATGTGCATTGTATATTTTTTCTGAAATTAATTCAGTATAAATTTAAATATGAACTATTTTGATGAAAAGAAACATTTTGTATAGCAATTATTAGGGTATTAAAATGTGGGCTATGTTTTTCAAAATTCCATTGACAATGGAGATTTCCTGCCTTTCTACACGGACATCACAATGGCACCATGCAGTCATCATTTATTTTACTTATCAAATATCAGGGGGAAAATAAGTGAGTATGTTTCTTAAAACCATCTCATAGGTAGGTGTGGCTGATATTCCTTGGCATGGATTTTCTAGCAGATGGTGTGCCAAGGTCTTAAGGCTAAAAGTAATTATGCCCAATGTAAGTTAGTTATTCTTTGCCAGTTAAAATTTTCTTTTCAAAGAAGGATTTGAATCTACATACACATAAACTATGTCAAGAACAGAGGTACAAGAAGTACAAGTTAAATGATTTATTTAAGTTTCAAACATAACGTGAAAGTAAGAAAATACTGAATGAGAGTAAGAGAAAAATACGTTGGAGTTTTAATGGCGCTTCTAGGTAAGGAAATTTTCCTTGTTTACACTGAAAATAGATGCACAATAGAGAAGTTACTGAATGTTGCATTTTCTTCTGTTATGTTACCTTTTTCCTCTATTGTGTTTATTAAATTCTAAGGAAAAACTGTCATTGTATTGCAATTGTGTATTGAACTACAGATTTTGTATAAAATTACTTAGCTAAGTGATGATGTTTCCTAAAGTTGAATAAAACACTTCTCAAACTTTGTCACATTAAACATCCCTTCAGTGGCACAAAGGTAATACGTTTGCAACTATAATATATGAAGCTGAGTAATATAGAAATGTATTACTATATATAGTAAGACATAGAAGCCTTTTTTTTTAAAATTAGTATTACTTTGATAGCACTACATTTCGTGGTAAGGACATCATGACCTTCTCAAGGGTTTTAATTTAGGCCACCTAAGATTTAATGACAACTCTGAACTTTCATTTTTATTCATCTACTTTCCAAGTATTTTGTTTTAAATATATTGGTAATATTCTTTAAATAATAACAACTTTAATGCAGTTTTCAAAGTGTGCTAAACCAGTGATGGTTTCCTTTCTGGGTCCTTACAATTTGTGTAAGTTCCATTTATTATACCATTAATATGAGACAATTATTGCTCTAATTAGATGCACATCTGACTGACAACCATGTATATAGTTTCTCTTCTTTTTATATCTAGTTTTAACTTGTTCCCAAATAATGTGCTCCCCCTCTCCAA
>NW_007730817.1:110310-130361 GCF_000696425.1 Galeopterus variegatus | reverse complement strand
GACAATTATTGCTCTAATTAGATGCACATCTGACTGACAACCATGTATATAGTTTCTCTTCCTTTTATATCTAGTTTTAACTTGTTCCCAAATAATGTGCTCCCCCTCTCCAAAAAAATAAATAAATAGATAAATAAATCTGTAATCTCCTTTGTTAGGAAATTTCTGTCTAAATGTTATAACACTGTGTAAGAATTCCAGGGACAATAGTATATAAAAGAAAGATAGAGACCAACTGTACTTATGGATCTGTGTCTTCTCTTTGAGGCCACCAAATATTCCTTCCTTCTTTGTGTTCACACCCTTGGAAGATTTGCAGGCAGTTATCATGTTCCCACTTAGTCACTGCTTAGCCAAGCCATACATACTCTTTTAATCTTTTTTTCAGACAGAAAGTCAAACCCTTCTTTCTGATTTTCTATGAACTCTCTCCAACACTTCCATATATTTTAAAAATAGCATTCTAGTGTTGACAGTATGTCCATTGTTTTTTATTTTAGAAAGCTTTTAATGGAGCCAGAGCAGCATACTGGGTTCTTTAGACAGAGTTTATTTTAGAGAGGACATGTGAATAATAGCACAATTATTACAAATTATCACTTCCCAAGTGACAATGGAGGAATGCTGGGAATTTTGGTTTCATTTGCTTTTCTACCTTTGTGGATTACATGGATAGGTGATTTAGAAAGTCACATTTATTTTTAAATTTCTTTTTTCTCCAAATGCATGTGGGGATGGATTCTATAATATATAATAATACCTTCCAAATGTCCCTTGGGTAGGTTTGTTTTACATCCAATTTTATAGATGAAAGTTTAGTTTCTAAATTATGCCTTTACATCCATTTATCTTTGCCTCCTCATATTTTATGCAAACTTGATAATGTCGTGGTTTTGAAATGAAATTGACACACTGTACTTTGATCAATCAAGAGAATTCATCTTGCTTTGCAGAGGAAAACAGAATTTTTTATTTTATTGTGCTTCATATTTTAAAAAATGGGAACAATAATCCACCACATTGTATACTGACAAAATAAAATTAAATTTTTTTAAAAAATGGGAAACAAGTTTCTCTACTTTCTGCCTCCTTTCTTCCCCCCCAAAATCGAGTTTTTCCAATGTATGCAACATACCATCACTAGCACCACTTCAAAATAAGGACTAAGGAGCTGTTGGTCCAGTTTTCACAGATGTGTTTGTTCATCATCCTCAGTAATTTGGTGCAAAGAGATGAGTGAGGATAAAAAGAGGCAGGAGTGGAATCTCCCATGTGAACACAGGGTTAGTGAGTGGGAGCTGGGACTTTTCTCTTCCTATATGAACTGATTCGATGGATATAAAAGACAGTGGCTGTACAAGCACGCTGCTTGAAGTTGTATAATTATTATTATCATCATTACTACTTTATATGTGCCCAGCACGAAGGCTGAACCACAGAGCTTAAATGACTTGACAAAATCTCTGTTGATGAGAACAGTTGCCACACATCTCTGAAGCAGGCACAGACTCATTAGAGATCTCATCTTACTAATGCATTGTTGTTCGGAGGTACTTAACACCGTCACCATGAGATAAGGGCTGCATTGCTAATCGAAAAAGTTCAAACTGAAGAAAACATAAGTATGCAAAATAGGACTGAATAGTGAAAGAGCAGTCTGAAAATATAATTGGGGACATTAAGAAGGGGTGGCATGTAGCTGGTGTGTGTTTCTCTTCGTGTGATGATGTGTTTCGGAAGAGTTACCTAATGACAGTTTCTAGCAAATTCCTACATGCAGATTTTTGATGCAGAAAAATAGGACATTCTTTTACTTTGAAATTTCCTGTTTCTATCCAAATGTCTTGGTTACATAGACATAGTGATAATCTTATTATTTTTCCATGCCTAATATGAAAAAAACAAAACAACCCCCCCCCCCCAAAAAAAAAAAAAACTCAAAAGTATTTCATGGAGCAAAAATCCCTTCCTTCAGTGAGCAAATGAACAAAAAGTATTTAGAACATCAGGCTAAATACTTAGGGTATGCTTTCATTAGTCAACTAAAAGTTATCCTAGGAGTGCATAGAAATTTAATTATGAAACTATGAACACTTCCTCTCACTTTCTATTTTGTTGAATTTCTTTTGATAAGCAGATTATTTTAGAAAAGATGCCATATATTTTTCAGGTAGAAATAGTCATGATGCAATTCTTTTCTTTCTCTCTCTCTCTTATCTTTTCTTTCTTCTTTCTTTTTTAATTTCTTCTCTCCCTTCCTTTTTTCCTCTGCCCTTTCATGCCTTCCTCCCTTTCTTCCTTTCTTTTCAGTCTCTCTCTTTCTTTCCTTTTCTCTTTCTTTCACTCTGTTTAAGGAAGAAAAGCATGATTTCCTAAAACATTACAAACTTTGCAAGATATTTGATGCACAATGTACCAAAACATGAAATGAGAGCACAGAATACTCCAAGTGTGGGTGCAAAGTGGGGGAGGGGAGTCCCACTAAGATTGTCTCTTATCCTGCTGTATGTCTGTTTGATTGATTAAGTATTTACCTTTAAAAACTATCAGAGCACTGTTCATGGCCAATTATAATCCAATTTGCAATTATAACCACACAGGAAGAAGTAAATATAATAAAGGTATAAAGAGCAATGTAGTGGTTAGTTTTCAAACTAAACAAGTAAATATAAGAAAATATGAAAACTCATGTAGCAGGATGTAACTTTTTAAACACTACATATAATAAATTATAATCTATGACTTTGGCAAGAGTCAAAAAAGAGAAATAAATTGTTCTCAGAAGTAAACATGGTTCCAATGATACGTCATTTTCCTAGTATGTGTTCATATTCTTTTCCCTGAAAATAGACTCATTGGGGTCACTTTTCTCCAAAAGCCAAAGCATTGCTATTGAAATAGAAATAAACACTAATTATGTTTCTGAATTAGGAAAAGATTTGTACCTTGTGGGTATAAAATCTTCAGTGGCTTTGATTTCTTGATCCTTTTTCCACAGTGAGCTTCTCTTTCCAAGTGTCCTCTTCTTTGCTGAGCTGTGCCTGGAAGCAAGTATGGGGTTTTCTGAGCCATGGAACAGAAAAGTGTTTCTCTCTACCTTTTCCTAGGTTCTTTGAAGTTCCACAGGCAATGCCCCTAAAAACTCTCTTCTTGCCATTTCCTCTCAGATTGAGAGAACTCTTTTCCATGCACTGGAGATTAGGGAAGAGGAAAAATCCCAACATCTCAGGGAAGCTGGTCAACTGAGCAGGACTGTCAGTCTTTCTCCTCAGCCATTCTCTATCGTGGCCACCAACAATAAGCATGGCTAGCATTTAGAGGGGCTTGGCACTTGGCACCACCTGGTTTTTACCTGGTGTAGCAACAGAAAGTGGGATTTGGGACAGAACTTAAACTTTCCATCTGTAGAATTTCTGTTTGCTCTCTGACACACACAAGGACATATTAAATTCAATAATCTTTAATTTGCAAAGTTTTTAGAAAATATTGTAACACTGTCAAATACAGTAAGCTTCACCTTTATTTTTTAAATGCCCTCTTTACTCAGGTTTGCAAGAAACTACGTATGTAGATCACTTTTAAGAGAACAGTTTCTCTACTACCCAAAGAATCCAGTCATATTAACATTTATTGTAATCTGCTGCTGCCTAATAATCTATCAAAAATGGTCTTAAAAGGATATTAGTGAAATATATTTGAGGGTTTTTCTCATCTTAATTTTATACGCAGTATCTCACCTCTAAATCCATATGGAAATGTTACTTTCCTTTTAATTTTTCTTTTTCAGAGTCAGAGAAAAATAATTTATACAGTTTTTTTTTCAAAGATCCCCAAAGGCAAACCAAACTTTTAAAATGTGGACCTTTACCCACTTAAAATAGAACACATAACAACAACAGCAAACAAGATAGAATAAGGTTTTTTTGATTTTTATGGGTGTGTATGTTCTTAAGTATAGTAGTTTCTCTTATGGAACTTGTTTGTTTATCTTAGGAAAGTCGATTTCATAGAATCTTAGGCTGGCAAAACATCCTTTAGTTCATGTCTGCTTCTCAAAAAGAAACTTGTCTAATATATACTTAACAATTGGCAGAGAATGCAGCTCCACACCCTTTCTTAGAAATACAATTTGTAAGTCTCTAATCAGCAAGTTTTATTAAGAGGCTTACCTACAGAAAGCACTTGCAAAAATTGCAGTCTGTTCTTATTTGGCTGTTTTGAGTGGAAACAATAAAGTTGCTTAGCTTTGTTCCTTGCAAGTATTTGAATATTATTAAATGTCAGCTACCAGCCTTCTCCAGGTTACGTGACCAACATTCTTTTTTGCTCATTTTGCCACCTGCACTTACTTAGACAGTCCAGAAAAAATGAAAGCATCTTTATAGTATAATACGGAATTTGAAAAGAAAAAAAATAGGACATTATGAAATTAATTATTTATTGGTAGAAATCAGGCTGTTGGAGGGTTTATCTGATTTACTTATTCAGCAAACATGTACTGAGCACTGACTATGTATCTGTCACTTTGCAAGGCTCTAGATGTAAAAAGTCATAAGATATAGCCCTGTCATTTGCACAGCAAATAATTACAGTAGAATCTGATAAATACTGTAATGAGTTTATATAATGTACTTGTTATGAGAACATAAGAAGAGACCTCAGTCCAGGAGAGTTGGGAATATTTTCTCAAAGAGAGAGACATTTGAAATTGAGTGGTAGCTCTCCACATGAAAAAGTGAGCTTCATATGCAAAGGTATATTGTTCTGAAATAGCATAGCTGGTAGGAAGTTGTTCAATAAGGCTGAAACATAGGGCATGTGTGTAGAAGTTTGGGGAGCTGGGACTCAAAGTTTATAAAGATTATACTGAAGCCTGAAATTGAGGATTATTTGCCTTGTAAAATATTTGGGCTTTAGCTTGTTGGCTCCATAAAGTATGCATTCACCCAAAAAAATATTTTAATATTTATTGAATACCTACTATGTGCTCAGGAGTATGTGAACACTGGAGGCACAACAATGAATAAGACACAAATCCCTGTTGTTAAAGAAGTTCCATTTTAGGGGTAGAGACAGTAACAAATCAAGTAGACAATCAATAAAATAATAATAATTATTATTTATTATATGTAGTATGATTTTAGTTATTGTTAAGTGTACAAAGAAAACTAAAATACTATAAGGTGAAAGGATATAATGTGGGATGGGATATTGGTTATAGAAGTTTTTCAAAGAAGGTAATTTTGAGACAGAGATTAGTTTATCAACTTAAAGGAAGGCAATGAGTTTTGTAAAGGATCTGAGAAAACATTATCCTAGGCAGAGAGAAGAGCAAGTTCAGAGACTTTGAGGAATGAATGTCTTAAGTGATTAATAGAAACCATCACTGAAATTCAAACAGGATGAGCCATGAAAGATAGGCGCGAACCCGCATCTTCAGAAAAACCTGTCGTTGACAAACAGATGACTGTATTCTTTATTAGGAAAAAAAAATGCTTTGTGTAACAGAGTTGAAATTCTTTTAAATTGTTAATTCTGAATTACTTTTTTGTACTACCATTGCTTTTCACCTAGAATGAAGACTCTGGAATATGAGTAATTTTAGAAAGAGTAATTTAAATATTAAACATTTAACTCCTTTTTTAGATTTACGTTTTTTAAATGAAAGTTTGCACTGGGAACTACTGAAAGATCATCTGTGCGGTCATGCAAACTTTAATGAATGGTGGTATGGGTGAATGTTATCCAGTTTTGCTTGGGAAAACCAAACTTTCACTGAAATTTTTAATGAGAACCATTACAGCAGGATCTCTGATAGAGTGAAAAATGACAATTTAGAATTTAATAGGTTCCTCCATTTTATATTCTTCTGTTTATCATTTGAAAAAAATTCTGTTCCTCTCACTGTCATTCTAAGCATTTACTACTTAGTCCAGATGCTAAAATACAGAGTATTAGTAGTAGATTTGGGGGTTTGAAGGGCTATTTCTGACAACAGCTTAAGCTCTCAATTGTCTCTGTGCTCCCAATTGGATTTAACTTCAATTTATGCTCATATCCATGCACCTCTGGAGACATGACAAGGACAAATAAATTGACTAAAGGGACATCAGGGGCCAAGATGAATTACCAAAGAAAGCATCTTTAAATTCCCAGGCTCACTGTAGATTTTCAATGCCAGAAGAATTTCATTTCCCACCTTCTCAGAACTTTGCTTCACAACAAGGACACCTTTCTCCATCCAGAGAAATTCTTTGTGGCTTTGAAATTCATCTGCAGGGGACAATATTTACTATCTTGAATGTCCACAAGTTTGCACTGCATTTGATTTTATGACTAATCTTTTCTTCTGTCACCTGACATTTGCCCATAAATTTCTGTTCATAACTAAAGTCTTAGACAAAAACTTGACAGATTCTCCCCATAGCAGCACCCTACCCTAAATAAAACAAACGATGGTTTCCCATATGTTTTATCAAGCAGAACACAAGCTGTCTAGTTACCGTATGTCTTAGTAGGAGAATTTCAAACTTAAGATATAGAGAAAATGCCTCCTTTTCTAGAGTAAAACAATTCCTCAGAATTCCTATGGTCTCCTCATATGCTCAAAGCAGGGAAAAATGTTATTCCTGCCTCCCTGTGCTATCACAGGTATAGAAAAGGAATAGAACTTGATGTGATAGAAACCAATTCATAATGAGTCGGCAAGGTAGCAGCAATGGTATGTCAACTCCTGTGTGTAAACTTTTCATGTAAATTTATTTTGGGTCCAGCCAAATGTTTTCCTCCTCTACTCTCGCTCCAAGGGTAAGCTATAAATCTAATCGCAGCACCTTAATTCTGTATTATGCTGCAAGCACTTTATCAATAGGATGTAGACAAAGCTATGTGTTTTATGAGTTGGTCGAGTTTACACTGTCATAAGAGAGTTAGAGCAACAGATAGTTTAAAATATTTGATTTGGAAGTAGCAGAGTTTGAAGAACCCAAGTTCTCAGTGACAGGAAGAGGACAAATAGTGCATGATGCAAAGAGACAGTTTGCCCAACTCCACACCCTTTGACACTTTGTACTTCCCATGGTCTTTCAGAGGGCAATGTTGATGCCAGGGGAATGGAACTTGTGGTTTAAGATAAAAAGTACTGCTGAGCCACTCTGATACTCAGAGACTATTTTGAAATAGTCTTTAAAGAACTTTAGATAAAGGGGAAAACTAGGTTTTTCCTTCTTTGCCTAGCAGAAAGCTTATTCAAATGAAACAAATGTTGAACTCAAGTGGCCAAATAGAAATTAATTTTTATATTTTCTATTTCAATAATAAGGATAATGATGTTTAGAGTCACACTGCCAATATTGCAGCCCCTAGCCATATACCACATGTGACTACCGTGCATTTGAAATGTGGTTAGCTTGAATTGAGATTTGATGTAAGTGTAAAATACACACTGGATACAAAGTCTTCAAAGTATAGATGTATACTATGATATATATAAAATATTTCACTAATGATTTTACATTGATTAACTGTTGAAATGATATTTGGGGTACATTAAAATATAATTTCATTTGTTTTTACTTTTTAAATGTAGAAATAAAATTGGGAAATAAAACTATAATAAAACTGGGAAATAAAATTTTATGTATGATTTGTATTTGTGTTTTGCATTACATTGTATTGAACTGCACTGGTTTGCCAGATTAGCTGGCCAAGTTCATACAACTTAAAAGAGGTAATAAGAATATTAATAATAGAAGTTAACATCATGAAACACTTATGAAGAATCAAGAACTCTACTTGGCACTTTAATCCTTTCAAAAACCCTATGAATACTAACTGATTATCCACATTTTTCAAATGAGGAAACTGAGGCTGGCAAAGTTTTAAGTAGCTCGGCACAAGGTAACTTTACAAAAGAGCTAGTCTATAGCTTTAGACCAGATATGAACCAGAGGAAAGTTGACTATGTAACTTTCCTATTAATCGTTTTGAGTCAAAATATATTTACATTGATTGTGTGTGTGTGTGTTTTGTTTTGTTTTGTTATGTGTATTTGTCTTTTGTAATTTAATTTTAGTTTGTATACAGTAAAATTACTCTTTTTTGGTGTATAGTTAATACATGTAACCATATTCACAAATAAATGTCACCCCCCTCCAAATTCCCTTGTGCTATCTGACTCTTTATATTCAATTTCTCCCTCTACCCCTAACCCTAGCAACCCACTGATCTATTCCCTGTTCCACAGTTTTTTCTTTTTCAGAATGTCACATAAATAAATCATATGGTATCCTTTGAGTCTGGCTTCTTTCAATTAAATTGTTTATTGATGAGTAGTATATTTCATGGTAAGAAATGTAACAAAATGTGCTTTTCTACTCACCAATTGAAGGACATCAGGGTCATTTCCAGGTTTTAGTGATTATGAGAAAAGCTGCTATAAACATTTGTGTACAGGTTTAGTATGAACACATATTTTTATTTATCTTAGGTAAATACCTATTATTAAATAGGAGGCAGATTGCTGGGTCCCATGACAAATATAGATTTGACTATATCAAAGAATCTGCCAAACTGTTCTCCAAAAGGGCTGTGTAACTTTGAATTCCCACCAGCAATGCATGCAAGTTCCAGGGGCTCCGCTTCTTCACCAGCACCTGGTATTGTGAGGTGTTCTGGCTTGTTTTGGTTTTCATGTACAGTGATATCTCATTGTGGTTTTAATTCACAAATCCCTGATAACTACAAACGTTGAGCACCATTTCATTTGATTATTTGCTATTCATACGTGTTCTTTGATGAAGTATCTGTTCAAATCTTTTGGACATTTTTTAAGAGGTTGTTGTTTTTTATTATCAAAATTTTTAGTCTTTTATATATTCTTCATATAAGTCTTCTATTAGGTATATGACTTGCAAATGTTTTCTCCCAGTCTGTGACTCGTCATTTCATTTCTTTAGCAGTGTCATTCTTTAAGCAAAAAAAAAAAAAAAAAAAAAATTAACATTTATGAAGTTCACTTTATCAATTTTTTTCTATTATGAATATGCTTTGTGTGTTCTAAGAATTATTTGCCTAAACCAAAGTCACAAATGTTCACCTGTTTTTCTCTAAAAGTTTTATACTTTTACTTTTTAGCCTAAAATGTACTTTTGCAATATGAATGTTCAATGTTTACAACTAAATATTCTACTTTTCTGGTACTATTGCAAATGGCAGTTTTTAAATTTTGATTTCCAATTGTTCATTGCTAGTATGTATAAATAAAACTATTTTTTGTATATTGACCTTGTATACTGAGATCTTCTTCATTAATTAGTTCTAAAAAACCTTTTAGGAGTTTCTTTGAGACTTTCTACATACACAATCATATCATCTCCAAGTAGAGAAAGTTTTATTTCTTCTTTTCAAGTATATGCTTGTTTTTGTCTTTCTTGCCTTTTGTTTTTTGACTAACCAGGACTTACAGTACACTTGAGAATAGAAGTGAATATCCTTTCTTTGTTCCTGATCTTAGAAAAGCATTCAATCTTTCATCATTAAGTATGATGTTAGCTGGAGGGCTTATTGCAGATTCCCTGTATCAGTTTATAAATATAAAGTTCCTTTTTATTTTTACTTTGCTGGAAGTTTTTAAAATCAAAAATGGAAGATAGATTTTCAAATGGTCTTCCTGCACCTGCTGATATGATAATGTGGTTTTCTTCTTTACTTTGTTTTTGTGGTAAATTATTAATTAATTTCAAAATATTGTACCAGCCTTGAGTACCTGGGATAGGTTCCACTTGATCATAATATATTATACTTTTTATTTATTGGGTTCAGTTTTCTAATATTTTGTTGAGGATTTCTGCATCAAAGTTCATGACAAATACTGATCTTTTTCTTGTGTAATGTCTTTGTCTGGTTTTGGTATCAAGATAATGCTGGCCTCAATTTTCTCTCCTTTCTATTTTCTGAAGAAGATTTTGTACTTGGTATTATGTTTTCTTTCAAATTTTGTTAGAAAATTTTGTATCCAATCTGTCTCTATTAATTAGCATGTTTAGAGCATTTACATTTATTGTATTTGATATGGCTGGATTTAGGCCTACAATTCTGATTATTTGTTTTCTGTTTATCTTCTCTGATTTTTGCTTTTCTGTCTCTTTTTTCCTGACTTCCTTTAGGTTATTTGAATGTTTTAGTCTGCTTAGTTTTATGTATTAGGTTTTTAACTGTATCTTTTTCCTTTAGTTTTTCTAGCAGTTGTCCAAATAATTAAAATATACCTACCTAAAATATTCACAATTTACTTAGATTTAATATTTTACCACTTCAAGTAAAAGGTAGAAGCCTTGCAATCATTTGAGCCACTGAACCTTTGCCCTTTTATGCCAAATTTGTGGTACATTTCATCTGCATACAGTGAAAATACTATCAGACAATGTTATAATTTTTCTTTTAATAGTAATACATATTTTTTAGAAACTAAAAGGAGAAGTATAGTGTATTATGTTTATGCAGATATTTATATTTTCAGTGGCTTTTTTTTTTTCATTCTTAACGTTTTGAGTTTTGCACTGGTGTCATTTTCTTTGAACCTGACAAATTTCTGTAACAGTTTTTAATATCACCTTTGTTGTTAAAGAATATTTTCTTTTCTTTTTTTTTTTCTTTTGTCTTTTTTTGTGACTGGTAAGGGGATCGCAACCCTTGACTTGGTGTCGCCTGCACCGCGCTCAGCCAGTGAGTGCACCGGCCATCCCTATATAGGATCCGAACCCACGGCAGCGGGAACACCACTGCACTCCCAGTGCCGCACTCTCCCGAGTGAGCCACGGGGTCGGCCCTAAAAGAATATTTTCACTGGATATATATGTCTAGGTTGACAGAATTTTCTTTAGCTCCTTAAAGATGTTATTCCACTGTCCTTTAAACTTTATGACTTCTGGGACTGGTTGGCTGGCTTATTTGGTTAGAGCATGGCTTTGAATCCCTCTACTGGCCAGCTAACAACAACAAAAAACCCCCCACGAAAACAATAGAAAATAACCTTTATAAATTCTGATGAGATATCTAGCACCAGCAATATTTTTCTATTTAACTCATGACTTTCTTGAGAAGAAACAAGAATAGAGAAGGGAAAACAATGCACTAGGAAAGGTGAGTATGTTTGCCTAGCAGCACTGAGAGCCCATGAAGAGTTTCATAATTATGAGCTTAAAATAAGCCAGTGTAACTACACACGCACCAGGGAACAGAAGAGAGGGAGTTGGATTTAAACGGTGTTGTGGGACAAAAGCAAACCATAAAGAGAACTGTTAATCCCCTTGACAATATTAGAAAATAGAAAAAAACTGCAAAAGTACTTTTTTTAACAACTTCCATTTAATTGTTCAATACTGAGGTCATTCATTCAAAGACTTGTGAGAACTAGTGCAGTATTTAGCTCCCTTTCAGTTAAAGTATATGTATTTAAGCCACACTATTTATCCATTAATCTTACAAATATGTGCTGGGTGTATATTAGTCTATCTGCTAAACACTTATACTAGGCATTAGGAATATAAAGGTGAACCAATATAGACATTGTTTGCATCCTCCTATAATTTATAAACAAGTGGTTAATTATTAAAGGGATCAAAAACTCTCCTCTTGAGTCAAATAGGAAGGGTTTCAAGGAAAAAAAAAAACGTATATGGAGTGGCTGAGAACTTGAGAAAAAAAATCCTAGTATAATAGTGTATTTGAAGACTGATTAAAATGTTACCATGACAAACATAGAAAATAGTAAAAGTGATTAAAAACTACTGGTAATACAAAGACTTGTACAAAAAGGCATATAAACATAACACCTCCTTAACTCTGAAGCAAATGATATTTATGTGATCATAAGCATATAAAAGCTGATTATTGTTTTACCAAAATATTGCTTTAAGTGTAATAGAAAGAATGAGAAGAAAGGTGAGCGTTGGCAGAAGTGATCTAAATCCTCATCTATGAAAAAAAAAGTTCAAAAGATAATAAAAATTTTATAAATTAAGAAGTAATAAATATATCATTTAAAAACATGGGCATATGGGGCCGGCCCGGTGGCGCACTGGATAGTGCGCCGCTTGGGAAGCGCGGCGGCGCTCCCGCCCGAGGGTTCGGATCCCACATGCAGACCGGTTCCCGCTCACTGGCTGAGCGAGGCGCGGGAGCAGCACCGAGGGTTGCAGTCCCGTTGCCGGTCCCCGGTCCGGTGCGGGGGCAACACTGAGGGTTGCGATCTGTTGCCGGACACGGAAAAAGACAAAAAAGACAAAAAAAAAAAAAAAAACATGGGCATAAATTCCAGAAATAAACATCTAAAGAGTTAAATGTTTTACTGTGTCTTAGGGTCAGGACTAAATAGAGAGAAAGTAACAAGTATTATTTTTAATAGTAAGCCTTTGGGAACAAATTGATTTTTAAAGCATGTACATGAATTACCTTGAATAAAATTAAAATAATATTAAAATTATGCAATATTTCTTAGGCCTCTTGTATGCACCTTTTTCTTTAAAGCGTCAATAAATCTGTAACTTATAAGTGTTGAGCAAAAATGCAGAGTACAATTCATAAACTGTTCCCAAAATATTCCAAGTGGTATCTACCCTCTGCTATATTTGGTGCTTCTTATCAATTCAGTCATTTATAATAAAAATAGGAAAGACTATTAGACTTGAAGAGGTTTTTTTATCTCTCAAGTGCTTATCAACATCTTAGGAGAGGTTAACATGCAGAATGTCCTAAATATGAGGTAGTCTTACTATGTGTATGTTCTCATACTAGAGAGGAGATATTGAAAAGGAAAATAGAGAATTAACCAGTTCTATGACTTTTCTACATAAATTACAAAACACCTTGTATGCTTAGAAAAATAATTTTGAAATAGAGGCAAGAGTTTTGCTGTTCTTAACTATAACTTTAGTGATAATTCATGGTAATGAATAAATATTGAAAATTATAGAAAAAAACATATAGGGAGATTTAAAAGCTATCCTACCTTTTCCTGTTTAACCAAATCCATGAGACTGCTTCCAAAGCTGTTAACTTGATGCAACATGAAACAAAAACCTGGCTACAAGAAAAAAAAAAAGAGAGATATTTAGGTACAGTAACCTATTTATTGCTATTTCGTCTACTGAAGAAGAAATTTACGTATTTATTTTTATTTTAACATTTACTTGTACATTTTTATGGGGTACACAGTGTTGTTTCAGTACATGCATAAACTGCACAGTAATTCATTTATGGTATATAGCGTAGGCTTGTGCCCGTGAGTCCACCTCTTCCCCTGCCCTCATCCACCCCCTCCAAACAACTCAGTTTCAGAATTAAGGCTCGTTGCTCAAACTTTGAAATCTAACAGATCTAAATTCAAGTCCTGGTTCCATCATGAGCAAATTAATTTAGCCTCAGTTTCCATATTTATGAAATGGAGAATAAAATGACAACATTACAGTTTTGTGAAAATTACATGAAATAGTGCCTGTAAGTCATGTTGTGACCAAACACAGCAAACTCTGTATAAACATTGCTTTTTTTCTTTTTATGCAGTCAATACTATGACCATATCACATTACTGCATGTGTAGTACAATTTTCAGTAATGATAACTGTCATTCATGAACTTTTCTGTTTCTACTCAAGCTTGACACAAAAGTCACTAATCCTCAGGAAACCCTACGGGATTATCATTCATTTGACACAGAGAGAACACAGGCCTATAGAGCAAAAAAGGAACTTGATCTAAGTCAAACAGTTAATGTGTGGCAAAGGTAGAATTTGAACCCAGAAACTTTTGATTCCAAAACCCAGACATTTTACATTACTACATACCAAGAATGTTACATTTCTTTCAGGAGACCGTAATGATTAAATAAGAGTACTGCACTCAAAACCAGTAGACACCTCATGGAAATGCACAGCAAGCTTCTAACTATGTCTGATATTGTTAATATTAATATAACCATGCATTCTTGCAGAGGAAATTTTAAATCTGTGTCCATTCGAATAATCAAAGCCACATAGCACCCGTCTCATTAAAAAAAAAAAATCAGGACCAATACATTGAGCTATATATGGGAATAACTTATTTGAGCATTAAAATAAAATTAAAAGTCTACCAATATGAGTTTTTAGCAGTGTAATACATTACACAGGTATCTAGGGCTTCTGATGGCAAAGTAATTTACATATTTTTTATCAATACTACTAGCATATATATTGTTACAAATCGTAATTATTCTTTATGGCCCTTGTCCAATCTCTCCTCATCCCCCTCTCCCTCCCCCTTCCCCCCCACCAATTACCCTAAATTTCTTCTCTCCTTGTGAAAGAATAATGGTTACTCTGTTAATTTGTTGCCTAGATGATCTGTCCAATGCTGAGAGATGTGATCAGATCCCCCAATATTATCATAGAGCAGATGCTTCTTCTGTCACTCTGAAATGGGCTTTGTGGGAAGAGACATCCTCTTCTTTTCTTTGTCTCTGCTGGTGACCCTTCTTGTGTGAATGCACTCCAGTGGTTGACGGACCATCGCGTGGTGGTTGTAGCATCTAGCCACTTTTGCAGCAGCCATGGTTATTGTGGTGGCTGTGGTGGGCCACCCATGTGGAGGTGCTGTTTTTGGTATGCTCCTTGGCACTGGTGGTATGCCTGGTTGTGGGGTGTGTCTGGTCCCCTTCTCCATGCCTCTGGTCCCTGGGCAGGCTCCTTGGCACTGGTGCCATGTGCCTGGTTGTGGGTGGGATGTCTGGTCCCCTTCTGCATGCCTTGGGTCCCTGGGTGGGCCCTGAGGCACTGGCGTGGTGTGCCTGGTTGTGGGTGGGGTGTCTCATCCCCTTCTGCATGCCTTGAGTCCCTGGGCGGGCCCTGAGGCACTGGCGTGGTGTGCCTGGTTGTGGGAGAGAGGTCTGGTCCCCTTCTTCTTGCCTTGGGTCCCTGGACAGGCCCCGAAGTGATGGCGTGTTGTGCCTGGTTGTGGGAGAGAGGTCCAGCCCCCTTCTCCATGCTTCGGATCCATGGGTGAGCCCCGAGGTGCTGGCGCCATGTGCTTGGTTGTGGAAGAGAGGTCTGGTCTTCTCCATGCCTCAGGTCCCCAGGTGGGTCCTGAGGTGCTTACATATATTATTTTAATAATCCTCATAATTTTTCTGCTGTGAAGGTAAGCAGCAATAATTTCTCAGAATTATCAGATAGTGAAACAAAAACAAAGGGAAGGAAAATCTTTTATATATCTCTCTCATAGATCTCAAATTTTATTTTTAACTTTGGAACCATTTGTTGTATTTGATGATAATTATAATATGGCTTTATTATAAGTGGAAAAATAGCCATGACTAACTTTAAAAGGATATCCTGTTATAACAAAAATTTGGAAGAAGTAAATTAATTTGTGTCTTTTTTCTACAACTATAGAAAATATCCAGTGGTACTCTGGCAAATACTTTAATTAAAGTGACAACTATTTTTATCACTCTTACCAAATAAGTCATTTTTTGGCATCAACCAGTACATTTAAAGTGACTTGAAATACACGTGATAGAACTAACCGCGTTATTTACAAAACAATAAAAGCCATCAGATTCCTCATCCACCTCATAATGTATGATGCAACTTAAGAATATTCCTTGGGATGTTTGTTTGTGATACCAACACCACAGCTCTGAGATAAGAGTTCAAACCACAGGTGGCAAAAAATCAGCATGGAACTACTGCAAGTTTTATCTGAAAAGTCATCATATGGTTTTTATGAGTTTTCAAACAAACTAGAAAGATGAAAACAAAATGGAAGCAAGGAAATCTGACACCCCTCATGAGTCAGTTTCTGTTTGAGTGATTGTGCCAAGTTATGCTTCATTGCACCTCTGATGACCTAACAGTGGTTTTAGAGCACTAATTCATTGCAGAATTCTCCTACCCATAGTTTATTTAATGATAAGATGTAAATTAGTTGTCTCTGAATAGTGAATGTTGTTACAATCTGATAGGACAGTTGTCCTTTTATTAATTTTATATTAGTGAGATGTAGAAAATTTTAATTTAATGTGAGAAAATCTATAATGACATATTGGTGCATTACATAAAAAAGGAACTATAGAAAATAATGAAACTTGGTAAAAAGACAAATATGGAAGTAATCTCAGTTTGTCCATCTATCCCACAGATATTTGATGAGCAGCAACTATATGCCCAGAACTTTGGATAGAATGGTAAGCAAAGACAGACATAGTCCCAGTGCTCCTTACAGTCTATAGAAGGAGACAGATATGCATCCAACAGTTATACAAATAAATGTAAAATTAAGATTGAGGTCAATGTTGTGAAGATATGTATGAGAGTATATAACAGGGATCTGATAACTTAAGGAAGTCAGAAAAAAACTTCCAGTGAAGAAGTGATGTCTGTATTGCGATCTGAAGGATCAGTGGAAATTAAGCAGGTGATATAAGGAAAAAGCATTTTGGCCAAAGGAAAGATTATCTACAAGGCCCTTTGTGAGTTACCTTAGCGCATGTGAAAGACTGAAGGAAGTTCAGTGTGCCTGAAGCAAAGGCAGAGGGAAAGGTTATATTGTACAATTTTATTTTATATAATTCATGTTGAAAGCTCTAGTGGAAAATTCTGTTTTCAGCTATTATGGAGTTCCGGGAGTAGGGTTCCTCTCCTGCCTTAAACAATGATAGGGTTCAAAATATATGGAACAATGAACTTTCAGACACTGGTCAGAGTCATTGCAGTACAGGATCACTACAGGAAGGGACATGAACCAGGTGAGTGTTAGGACTGGCCCAGCTCACTGCCTGGAGAGAATGTCCAAGCTACACAGTGTAGAGTGCGAATCAAAGCAGAGCCCACAGATCCTCTGAATTGAAGAGACAGAGGTGAGAAATTAGTGAAGGAAGAGCACTGCAGAAAAAAAACAGCCGCACAGAAAGAGAAAAGCTGCACAGAGGGGTAATTTGAAAATCTGCAGAAATCTGAAGATACTACTTAAGGCCAGGAAAGAACCACCAGAAGGGACCAGACAGAACAATTCCAAAAGATCTTACCAAGCCAGGAATACTGTTTAAAATAGCACAAAGACTTGAAGCAATTACATAGACATGTATAGGAATATATTCAGAATATACTGAAAACTACAAAAAAAAAAATACTAAGAAAGAAATTTTTAAAAGACCTAAATAAATGGAGAGATATATCTGTTTAGTCGATTAGAAGACTCAACTTTGTTAAGATGCCAACTTGATCTATAAATTCAACACAATCTCAATCAAAATTCCAAAAAAGTTCTCAGCAGATAGCAATAAAATGGTCTTAAAATTTATATGGATTATATAAAGAAGTAGAAGAGTGAACGAAAAAAAAAATGGTCCAAAAAATTTGAATAGACACTTCACCAGAGAAGATACATTGAATGTGAATAAGCACATCATTAGTCATCAGGGAAATGGAACTTAAAACAACAATGCAGCACCACTATACAATATCGATAATGGCTTTTTAAGAAAAAAAAACTACAGTGTTGACAACAACACAAAACAAATAAAATTTTATACACTTTTGGTGGGAATGGAAAATGGCATACCTATTCTGAAAAATAATTTGGTCATTTCTTTCAAAATTACATATATACTTTAAATATGTATATTAAAAATACACTAGGTATTTACCCAATAGAAATTAAAGCATACATCCACTCAAAGACAAATGTTCATAGCAGCTTTATCTGAAATAGCCCAGCTAAAAACAATGTAAATGTCCATTCACATATGAATGGAAAAACGACTTATCATATAGCCCTAAAGTGGAATACTACTCATCAATATAAAGAATCAGCTATTGATAACATGCAACAAAATGGATGAATCTCAGACTAATCATGCTGAAGAAGCCAAGAATCCATACTGTATGAGTCTAACTATATAAATTTTTAGAAAGAATCAGCTATTGATAACATGCAACAAAATGGATGAATCTCAGAATAATCATGCTGAAGAAGCCAAGAATCCATACTGTATGAGTCTAACTATATAAATTTTTAGAACATGCAACTAATCCATAGTGACAGAAAATAGATTGGTGGTTACCTGTGGATGTTGTAAGAAGTAACGATGGATGACAAACAGACCCAAGGAGACTATTGGGATAATGGGTATGTTCTTTATCTTGATTGTGGTAATGGTTTCACAGGTGTATATTATGACAAAGTTTATCAAATTATATTCAGTACTTTAAACATACTGTAAATATGGCAATTGCATCTCAATACTTCAAGGAAATTATAATCCAGTAGAGAAGACCAGAAAAACCAGTATAAGACAATCAGCAGACATCATAACACAGCAGGTGAATAAGGGTCAACTTCTGTCATCCATGTTCGAATAGTTTTGAGAAAACTGGAACCAGTTAGAGCTACTCAAAATCAATTTCATGAAAGCAATCTGATGAGTTGGGGTCTCAGCTTGTGATAGTATTGGATTAGTCTGGGATAGTTGGACCTTGTAAAAATGAGCAATCATGCATAAAATAGGGAGATAAAAGTAAGCGTGTATGCACATGCATACACACACACGCAAAAGTAAGCACAATGTCATCCGTGAGTTGAAGAGAAGAGCCTGTCTTCACTTCCTTCTTCAGCCACATCTTTATCAGGGCTGGCCAGTCTGTCCATACTTATAGTTGAGCTCCACCATGTACTGTGGAACTTGGGCAAGTTCTTTAACTTCTCAATGACCTCAGTTTCCTCAGCTGCAAATTAGGGATAATAATATCTTTTTCCTAGGATCGTCATGAGGATAAAATGAGATAATACACGTAAAGACCTTATCACAGTGCCAAGCAACTTTGACTATTACTCCACTCATTCAAGAAACATTTATTGACCACCTACTAACTACTGGAGTACTGACACTGTCCTGTGTTCTGAGAATGCACAAATGAATAAGACATACATTGTTCCTAATTTCAGGTGTCTCCTTGTCTGATGGGTAAAACACATAAGTCATAATGATTGATTATATGCCGGGTGAAAACACTGTCATACTGATGCATACAAGGTCCTATGAGCTAATACTATATCAGAGGGACATGCTCAGTCTGTGTGTGTTCTGAAGGCTTTTCAGAAGAGGAAATCTTGAGTCTCTCTGAACTTATGTTTTTCTTGAAGTGGGTGTTCAGCAGGAGAACAAGGTGGAAAAGTACGCTCCAGAGTAAGGAATAGCTTGTATAAAAGTATGATGTAATTGAAAACCAAGGCCTGATTGGGGAGGCATTTAATCAGTTCAGAAAGGCTGGAGAACAGGATTTGTATGAAGAATGATGAATGATGGTGTTGAACAGACGGGCAGGGGACAAGCCTAGAGAGACATTACTGGCTTTGCTACATAATCAAACTTGATATAGGAAGGGGATCTTATCAAGGGGATCTCGTCAAGTCTTGAGTCATTGGAAGAATTTAAACATCAGTCAGACATGCTATGTATACAAATCTTTAAGGCAAGAAGAAGCCAAGAATTTCCTCCCATTGGATAGTGGAAGGTAAGTTTGCCTCATTGATATGAACGAGGTTATGGAGAATTATGCAGTCAGATACTTGGCGATATGGGTCAACGGAAACCATAATATGGTTTTGAACAAAAAAGGTACGTTGGGAACAAAATTTTTAATAAAATCCGGGTTAACCGAAGATTTGCCTGAGAGTGGTATGTAGGGTGTGTTGAAGGGCAGGGAGTCCCAAAGAGACAAGCTAAGATATTTCAACCATATTCTTGTTGTAGAAATGCAGGCGAGAGGAGACAGGAGTCAGTACCAATGTGATGATGTGGTGGGAAAAAGAGGATAAAGGATTTGTATCAAGACATTGCAAAGAAGGAAACAAAGAGGGTAAATGACTAACTGAAAATAGAGAAGAGACAATATTCCCCAAAACTAGCCCCAGCTGTTTGAGTACATGCAGTCTCTTTCCATTCTATTCCCCTCAGGGTGACCAGAATGACTTTTCTTTTTTTTTTCTTTTTTCCTTTTTGTCTTTTTTCGTGA
>NW_007730817.1:103388-109338 GCF_000696425.1 Galeopterus variegatus | reverse complement strand
ATGATGTAATTGAAAACCAAGGCCTGATTGGGGAGGCATTTAATCAGTTCAGAAAGGCTGGAGAACAGGATTTGTATGAAGAATGATGAATGATGGTGTTGAACAGACGGGCAGGGGACAAGCCTAGAGAGACATTACTGGCTTTGCTACATAATCAAACTTGATATAGGAAGGGGATCTTATCAAGGGGATCTTGTCAAGTCTTGAGTCATTGGAAGAATTTAAACATCAGTCAGACATGCTATGTATACAAATCTTTAAGGCAAGAAGAAGCCAAGAATTTCCTCCCATTGGATAGTGGAAGGTAAGTTTGCCTCATTGATATGAACAAGGTTATGGAGAATTATGCAGTCAGATACTTGGCGATATGGGTCAACGGAAACCATAATATGGTTTTGAACAAAAAAGGTACGTTGGGAACAAAATTTTTAATAAAATCCGGGTTAACCGAAGATTTGCCTGAGAGTGGTATGTAGGGTGTGTTGAAGGGCAGGGAGTCCCAAAGAGACAAGCTAAGATATTTCAACCATATTCTTGTTGTAGAAATGCAGGCGAGAGGAGACAGGAGTCAGTACCAATGTGATGATGTGGTGGGAAAAAGAGGATAAAGGATTTGTATCAAGACATTGCAAAGAAGGAAACAAAGAGGGTAAATGACTAACTGAAAATAGAGAAGAGACAATATTCCCCAAAACTAGCCCCAGCTGTTTGAGTACATGCAGTCTCTTTCCATTCTATTCCCCTCAGGGTGACCAGAATGACTTTTCTTTTTTTTTTCTTTTTTCCTTTTTGTCTTTTTTCGTGACCGGCAACGGATCGCAACCCTCAGTGTTGCACCCGTACCGGACCGGGACCAGCAATGGAATCGCAACCCTCGGTGTTGCGCCCGCACCTCGCTCAGCCAGTGAGCGGGAACCGGTCTCCACATGGGATCCGAACCCTTGGCGGGAGCGCCGCTGCACTCCCAAGTGGCGCACTGCAGCAGTGTGCCACCAGGCCGGCCCCAGAATGACTTTTCAAAATTGAAACTAGGACCATGCCTTGTTCATTTCAACACTAGCACCTAGCAAAAACCTGGAAAATGATAGCAAACTCAGTGAATTCTCTACCAGTAACTGAAAGATGCATTAGAATGCAGACACCATTAACAGATGATGAAGTATCCTGCCTGGTGATGTCATTTCTCCTCCCAAAAGTTCCATGCCCATCTAGTCTCTTCCCTGGGTCTGTCTTTCTAAGATTGGACGCCATGCTGGTATGAGTACCCCAAAGCCAATGGATTGACCATTGGCTGCTTTTTGCGTATGGGTTCTCCATTGGCTGTTCCAGAGGTTGGTCCTACAGGCTTGGGTGTCTTCCTGCATAGGCACAGGGACCTTCTGGCTGTGGGAGAAAGCCAGAGAGGGGAAGAAAATGAATGGGAAGAGAACAGGTGAGCTAGAGGCATGGGCTGGGGCCAACTGTCCCTGGGGGGCCACAGGTCTCCAAAGTTTCTGAGAATTCTGCATTTGAACATGGCCTTTCATATGCTGAGAAGTACATTTGTCAAGGGATGCACATAGAACATATTTTATTTGAACCATTTCTTAACTTGACTTATAACTTTTAAATGCTCGCATTTATAGGAAGTAGGCTACCACTTATCTCTTCTTTCATGCTCTGCAAATGTCAGAAGCAGGCCTGTCTTTAAACAATAAAAATTTGAATGGAATACTACTCTGCTATTTAAAAAAAAGAAAAGAAATACTATCATTCGCAGCACTATGGATGGACTTAGAGAAAGTTATATTAAGCGAAATAAGCCAGGTACAGAAAGAGAAATACTGCATCTTCTCACTTATTAGTGGGAGCTAATAAAAATGAATAAATACCTATACAAACAAACAGGGAGAGAGCAAGAAGATCAAAAAAAATTTGGTAAACTTATTTCTTTTATTGTGCGCAATATCCTTTCTCTGTCTTCTTTTTTGCCACTACAGGATATCTGGGAATGTTAGTTGGTTATAAAATACATTGTTTACGCACACATTTAAAAAAAATTAATTGAGTGACTACTAAGTACCTAATATTCTACTAGAAGTTCTTAATGATATATAGTCTTATGACATTTCTGGACTAATCATTTAGATTTCTTACCTACACCATAATGTCAAGTTAAGCAACTTATTGCATTAGAGTCAAACAGTTTATTCCTTTGTCTCCTTCAATCAACAACTACAATTATTATTTTACAAAGTCATCCTATTTAACTGTGCATTTTGTTATGGTTGTTGCTGATCTAACATACATGTATTTATTACTCTGAGTGTAGTTTTCCATTTCTCAGCAGATACCTGTCTTTGTATGAGAAGTGTGGGGTTTTTTCTCTCTTTCAACCTTGCATTTAAACCATCAGGTTCTTTAAAAAAAAAAAAATAAAAGAAAATCTCCTCAAAAAAAAAAATAAACCATCAGGTTCTTCATGCTTAAAAGGAAAATATAGATTTTTGTTATGAGGAGAGAAAACTCCCCACCCGGCGGCGGCAGCAGCGGCGGCGGCGGTGGCTCCTCCTCACCCGAACATCGGGGTCCTAACAGTTAAAAACTTTCATATAAGTACAGGCTGATCATGTTCTCTAAAATATTTACACCTGTCACACTGATGAATTGTCTGGCTTCTAGCAAATCAGTTACAATTTATTTTGTTTATTAAAAATGGCTTAACCAGAAATAAAAACATTTTAACATATTGGATCCAAGATGAACCTGTTCTGTCACATATTGTAGGTATTAACTTCTCAGAAGAGCAATTACTAATAATTTCTCAGGGGTTCTTTGCAAATGTCACTTTTCCTTTGCTAGTCACTGTCTTCTGAGGGATACTTTTGCTTAATTTGGCTTTCTTTGGCATTGACAGCTGAAGAAAATCATCCTAATTAAAAAGTTTGGCTCTTGAGGTGAAATATCCTTTCTCTTGTATTTCATTGAACCTCTTTAATTGAAAAAAATGTAAATATTTTGAGATGATGTGCTTCATTTCTGTGTCTTTAATATTTGCTTTAATTGGTGTGTGAGGATACCATGGGTATAATAGTAAATAATCTGGCTTTATAAGTTTATATTAATGTCTCCATGAAACTACAAAAAGCAGCTGCTGCCTTCCTATCATTTTATCTTTTAAAATCCTTCTCCCACTTAGTGTTTGTATGAAGGGTACTGCTGCAGAGACCAAATCGTCTGGATTTCTTTATGAGCCCTGCCTTGAATGTGACACAGGGCTTCTCAGTGATTTGAAATTTTCCACTTAGGATAAACTACTTCTTCAGTTAGGTATGCCTAGAAGCCAAAGAAAGTATGTTAAATAAAAATAAAAAAATAAAACACATTTAAGATACTGTTAATTATCATCTATGAATATGCTCCCACCAACCTGCAGAAAGAACACTGCATGGTTTAGATATCACCATCATCACCATTATCATAATATTTGTCTTATCAATTATTTGTAAAAGAAAATTATTTCATAGAATGAGGATGAGATAGGGAATCAATAATGTGGGGAGACGTGGGAAGAAAGAGCAAATAAATCAACCTGAAGGCTGTGGTATGTAGAGTTTGTAGAATATCCAGCCTTCAGACAGTTTTTAGAAGTTGGGAGCAGTCCAGGTTTAAGTCTCTGAAAGCCAGAAGACTGTTTCTAGCTATGAAAATCTGTATTGTTCCACCTGGTGAGGACATATATTTTACTGAAACAGGCCAGCATCTATGTTCAGAAGAGAAAGTAATACACAGTTGCTGCAGGCTTCCATATGGGCTCGTCCATGCCCAGGCACAATCCAGTTGACTGGAACAGGAGAATGTGACCACCACTCCTTCCCCACTGTTCACCGGCTGGCCCAGCCCCAGGCCTTTTGCCAAGGCTTTGGCAGTTTTCAGACTATTTCCTGGCAGCCATTGGCTTTGAGGGGCCATATGACTCTGCTTCTGTCCGTCTGGAGTTTGTTCTGAATTGCCTAAGGGCTTGCTTCTGAGCAGCATCTCTGCGGCAGCAGGAGCCCTGGGATTCAGCGAAGCCATGTTATCCAGGAACTTTGGATCCCTGAGCTGTCCCTGGCACCTTCTCCCAGCCGCTTGCTTCAGGGCTCAAAGAAGGGCTGGGCTGGAGTACCCAGGATGCTTTTCAGCGGCTGCCACAGCCCCTCTTTTAAGCACCATGGTAGCCAACAGAGAGGATTCTGTGTTACGTACAGTATGACCCTGGAGGTGCCAGCCAGCTGCTGTGACTCAGCTAAAAACAGGGAACTCGCTGTAAGAGAGAGGGCGTAAAGGGGAGAGATTACTGAAGGGGAGGCAGAGAGGGAAAACAGCAGGAGTTTATGATGCCCAAAGTTTGTCAAAGAGCTCAAAACACATTTCTGAAAGAGCTTTCTTGATGGGCCAAAGGAAGCCCATCTCTGTGACTCTGAAATCTGCCCAGGCTACATAATGTTTAATAGCCTTTATATCTAATGAAAACAAGCAGCAGAAGGATTAGGGAAAACCAAAATAAATAAATAAATTCCCTCTCCTCTTACTCACTCCCAGGTGCCCTGAGGAAGTGCACACTAATTGGCCTTCCAGATAAACAGAATCACTAAGCATATCAACTTTTTTATTTTTATATTTTTTGCTTTTTGTTTTTTCCTCTAGTAAAGGGTTATATTGTCTGAATACACGTGGAACTGATCATCTCAGAGGCAACTCTGAATCCAAATTGTGAATAAAACAATGCAATATAGGGGAAATTTATTTATGAAACACTCTATTATGCCACTCTCCTTGGCTCTGGAGAAACTTAAAAAAAAAAAATTTGATGCTTAGCTAAAAGCAGATATTAAACAAGCAACCCAGTCTTATTTTGTGAAACATTTGCTAGGGTACTTTGCTCGGTTCAAAGGTAGAAATTCATAAGTAAATGGAACATAAAATGCAAAATATACCTTGGCTAAAAAAAAAAAAAGCAAAAAAACAAAAAAACAAAGGTGGGTTTGAGAAGAGTACTGGAGAGGAGAGATCACAGGAAGAAAGTCACAAGAAGTATTGATTAAGTCAGTATTTTAAAGCAAAGACCAAGGTACTTGCTCCTTAACCTCCCATATGAAGAAGAGATCTCTGAAATGATGCAGTGATCAGTCTGGTTAGACAGAGAAGAAAAGCAAGTTCCTGTCTTTTGTCCACCAGACTTGAAGTAGTGAGTGAGAAAGACGCTTAGGTTTAAGATCACTAGAATGATCAAGTTTACCTGTGACAAACGAGAGGCCGAGGACAGCCCATCAGTTCAGACCTGGGTGTGTCCTATCCTGGCAGAGTTTCTAAGGTGATAAAACCCTGAGCAAGTGGTGACAGCTACGCTTTGGGAGAAAACTCAGTCTCTAGAATTTTCCCAATGATTACTTCTGATTCAGCTGTCACGAATTGGGTCAGATTGATTGGCAAAGAGGAAAAGCTCAACCTCAGCAGTTCATACCAGGTATAAGGCTTGAATTTGCTATTTTATGTTTTGCCTGTCCATGGCTGCTGGGCGAATCACCATACATATTTCATTTAACAAAGAGTCATTCTCCTCTCAGATACTATTCACGCAAGCCTGCTCAGATAGGATCCTCAAAAGAAACTTAATAGGCTTTCTCAGCAACATGAGTTTTTGCTGTGGAGTGAATATTCTTGATAAGAGGTATATGCAAAGAAAACAAGAGAATTTTTTTTTTTTAACAGGGGCTCTGTTTTGAAATCCTGTTTCCACATTAGAAGGAATAGTATCTCCTTAGGCGTTTTGCTGAGTGCTCAGAACAAACTGAGTTTAAGAGAGGAGAGGTTAAAAGTAAGGCCATCATATTCTGCTTAATCCTAATAGCATATGAACAGCTTTGACAAGATAAAGTTATGAAGAGAAAAGGCACTGATTAGAATATCAGAGAAAGGTGTGAGGAAG
>NW_007730817.1:102666-103141 GCF_000696425.1 Galeopterus variegatus | reverse complement strand
TGAGTTTAAGAGAGGAGAGGTTAAAAGTAAGGCCATCATATTCTGCTTAATCCTAATAGCATATGAACAGCTTTGACAAGATAAAGTTATGAAGAGAAAAGGCACTGATTAGAATATCAGAGAAAGGTGTGAGGAAGAAACATGAACAGTGGAATCAGGAATTCCCCTACATCAAAAATGAGAGAAAGTGCCAAGTGACATCTTCCCAAATGCCCACCATAATGCCATGGAAATAAAAAAGTCAAGAGAAAAAACAAAAATGAGGATGGAAGACCAGATGATATGACTAAAAACTGGATTGGTTGCAGCCAAACCAAATTGATTGTAGCCCCAGATTAGAAGGAGATGATCAATTGGCTGGACTTAATACTCATTCACATGGTTTATGTCACTCATTCCTTCCAACTCTCATCTGTCTCCACAGTAGTCCCTGGCTGATTCTAGACATTGAGTCTGTGGTTTGCTAGGCAACTAC